>NC_059279.1:14564440-14676940 GCF_017591435.1 Portunus trituberculatus | reverse complement strand
ATACCCTCTTCAGTCGCCTCTCAACTCCTCCAGCCCCTCCTTTCCTCCCTCTCTTCTCTTTTTCCTCTTCTTCCTCCTCTTCCTCCTCCTCCTCCTCCTCCTCTTCCTCTTCTCCTCTCTTTCTCTCCCCTCCCTTTTCTCAAACTATTTCCATCCCTTATACCCCCAGGCCATACTCTCTCTCTCTCTCTCTCTCTCTCTCTCTCTCTCTCTCTCTCTCTCTCTCATTTTCTCGCAGCGCTCATTTTCCTTCGCTCACTATCTCCTTTGCCCCCGAAAAATAGTAGGACCAAAGTGGTTTGAAATGTCTCATTGTCTCGATCACACGCTAGATAGTGAGTGTTCGAAGCGAGATCCGAAGCGCTTCATTCCACAACGCGATGACGTGTCTTTGTGTGGTGGCCTGACTCTCTCTCTCTCTCTTTCTCTCTCTCGTATTTATTATTTTTTTCTGCTCTTTGCTAGATATTTTTTTCATTTTCTTATTTTTTCGCAGATTTCTTTGTTTTTTTGTGTATTGTGTCTTATTTTCTCTTTTATCTTCCTTCTTTCGTTCGTTCCTTCCTTCCTTCCTTATTTTCGTTTTCATTTTTTATTTTAGCTATTTTGCCTTTATGCTTTTGTCCCTTTCCCTTATTATTACCTTTCTTTGGAAATGTAGTTACTCTCTCTCTCTCTCTCTCTCTCTCTCTCTCTCTCTCTCTCTCTCTCTCTCTCTCTCTCTCTCTCTCTCTCATCTCCATCCATCTCTTCTCTCTCTCTCTCTCTCTCTCTCTCTCTCTCTCTCTCTCTCTCTCTCTCTCTCTCTCTCTCTGAGCTGTGATTCTGCATTCAACTATTTATTTAATTTCCATTATTCCATTTATGCGTTTATATTTCAGGGGATTTGGAAGTTTCCCCCTTTCTGCCTAACCCCCTTTAAACGCCTCCCTCCCTCTCCCTCTCTCTCTCTCCCTCCCGTGTGGCTCCTGGTCGTATTTCTGTATCACTCTGTATCCATTTCGATTAAGGTTATGTATTCGCTTGGTTCTATTTATAGTTGCAGTAGTTACGTGTGGGATTTGGAGTTTTGTTTATGTATCTATTTTGAAAGGGTGTGCTGTTGTTTGGGATGAAGAAGGGTTATGTGTGTGTGTGGATATTGTGGTCGTGGTGGTGGTGGTGGTGGTGGTGGTGGTAATATTAGTAGCGGTAGGGGTGCTAGTGGTGGCTGTGGTGGTGGTGGTGATGGTGTTTTATATATTTTTTTTCTTTTGTTTAGGTGTTGTTGTTGTTGTTGTTGTTGTTGTTGTTGTTGTTGTTGTTGTTGTTGCTGTTGTTGTGCTGTGGTAATAAAGGAAATTAAGAATAGTAACAACAACTATAACAACAAGAACATCACGAATAACAACACCACCACCACCACCATCATCATCATCATCATCATCATCATCATCATCATCATCATCATCATCACTACTACTACTACTACTACTACTACTACTACTACTACTACTACTACTACTACTACTACTACTACTACTACTACTACTACTACTACTACTATTTCTTCCACTACTACTACTACTACTACTACTACTACTACTACTACTACTACTACTACTACTACTACTACTACTACTACTACTACTACTACTACTACTACCACTACCACCACCACTACCACCACTATTAATCTTTCAAAACAAACCCAACAACAATAATAATACCCGTTTTCTATGTAGCGCAACATTATACACTCCTCCTCCTCCTCCTCCTCCTCCTCCTCTTTCTCCTCCTCCAAGTCCTCCTCCTTCCTCCCCTCCATTCGTTCTTTCTTCCTTCTCGCGATAAAAAAAAGGACTACTGGTTTTTCTTCTTTCCTTTTGTTCCTCGTATCTTCTCTGCATCCCTTGTGTTCGTTACGCATTCTTCCTTCTTTCAATGAGTTTCGCATGCGCTGTACATTTTGCGCCTCGTCGACAGAAGAGCCGGGTAAAATCTCTCGCTGTGTCGGGTGTTTGAACGGTGCTAGGGCGGGGGTGCGGGCTGTAGCGAGCTGGGCAGTAGTGGTGGTGATGCTCTGGTAAACATGTTCTCTAGTGTATGAGTGTGAGTGTTTTCTTTTCGTGTTTGGTAGTGTGTGAGTGATTTTCCTTTCCTTTTCGCTTTGTGTTGTTGTTTTTTTTTTTTCCTTTTTTTTACTCGTTTTTTTTTTTTTCTTTTTGTGTATTTTTTTCTGTTTCTTTCATTCTGTGTCGTATTTTGATTTCTTTCTTTCCTTCTCTATTTGTTCTTTTTTCTTTTTGTCTCAATGATATATTTTTCTATTCTTTTTTTCTGTTTCTTTTCACTATGTTTATTTCAGTTTTTCTTCATTTTTTTCTCAATTTTCTTCTGTCTTCATCTTTTCGGTAAATTATTCTTTTTCGTTTGGCAGTTGTTTGAATTTATGGATGATTTTTCTTTTTTTTTCTTTTTTTTTTTACTGGTATGGTTTTATTAGAATCGTTTTTATCACTTCCTTGTAACGGTATTTCTTTGATTTTTACATGATTTTCCTAATTTTTTTTTTTTTTTTTGCATTTTTTTTCTCTTAATTGATCTTCTTTTTCTTTTTTTTCCATTCCCTTTCAAAAAAACGCTAACATCTTTGAATTGTCGCATTTTTCTGTACATTAGTTTCCGATCAATTTGCGTTTTCTTACATTTTAGTTGGAGTGAATTTCTCGCCTGAATTTATACTTTCTCTTTTGCCATTTTTTTTTTTTTTTTCTTTTCCATCCTGAGCTTCGAGTAAATTTTTTTGTTCACTTTCTTCCGTATTTTTTTCCAATATTCTATTTTTTTTTCTCTCTCTGGTATATGACAACGCTTTATTCATTTTTCTCTATCTTTACTTATTGATTCATTCTTTTAGCTCTCCTATTTACTTACTTATTCACTCGTTCACTTCACCTTTATATTCAATTATCTTATTTTCTCTAGTATATGACAACGTTTTATTCATTCTTTCTTTTCTTATTTATTTACTCATTTTTTTAGCTTTTCTATCTACTTACGTATTCACTAATTCACTTCACCTTTATTTTTAAGTGTCTCTCTATTTTTTATATATGACAACGTTTATTCAGTCTTCCTTTTTTTATTTATTGATTTATTTATTTTTTTAGCTTTCCCATCTATTTATTTACTTACTCATTCACCTCACCTTTATATCTAAGCGTCTCCTTATTTTCCTTATATGACAACGCTTATTCATTCTTCCATATTCTTATTAACTGACTCATTGTTTTTACCTTTCCTATCTATTTACTCACTTATTTTCTTTATATTCACGTTTTACCTTATTTTTCGTTGTTTTTCCATCTGGCATCTTACAAAATGATCCTTCCTCCTTTTGATATTCTCCCGGAGTAAGGCGTCCCGTCACGTACTGTCCCACTGTCCCGGTCATGTTTTTGTGGAGTATTCCCTTTCCTGCTTTGTTTATTTATTTTCTTTTGTGGCGGGAGAGGACGGGGAAGGGAGGGAGGAAGGAAGGTAGGTAGCGGCCATCGGTTTGAGATGTTGTGGAGATGGAGGGAAGGAGGAGGAGGAGGATATTGGGATGTTGGGGAGGGGTAGGAAGGGAAGGGGCTCTCTCTCTCTCTCTCTCTCTCTCTCTCTCTCTCTCTCTCTCTCTCTCTCTCTCTCTCTCTCTCTCTCTCTCTCTCTCACACACACACACACACACCTCTGTATAACAACAAAAGATGCACCGCAAAAGCTTCTCTGATTCCATCTTAGCGGTCTGTTTTACAAAAGAACAAACATCAGCAGCCCTCATCCCTCCCTTCCTCCCCACTCCCCATCTCTCTCTGCCTCATTTTTTGAATACTAAGGCCTTGCTTCTGTGTCTCCCTTTCTCTGCCTCCCTGTCTCTGTACCTCACTTTCTTTTTATTTACTGATTTTTTTTTTGTCTTTTTTTCTTGATTCTTTTTTGTGCCTGTCTTTTCTTTCCTTCCTTGTTTTTTTTTTGTGTGTGTGTTTTCTTTATCAGGTTTTGCTTTTTTGTGTCTGTTTATCTTCCTTCCTTTCTTTGTGCCTCGTTTTTATATGCTCTATTTTGTCTTCCTGTTTCTGTATCTCATTTTTATTTTCTATTAAGAGTTCATTTGCTGCTTCCTTTTCTCGTTTTCTGTCACTCTGTCACCTTTCCTTACTGAAGTTTTCCTGATATTTTGTGTCTTTCCCTCTGTGTTTAATTTTCCATGTCTCTTTTTTTTCGTAAATCCTCTTTTTCTCTTTCATTTTTTCCTTCTTGTCTGTGCCGCTCCTTCTCTGTTAACTCCTTGCTTCTGTCTTTTATATTGTCTCTGTATTATATACTTTATCTTCCCTTTTTATATCTCCTTTTCTCTATCTCATCTTTTTCACTGTCTCTTTTCTATCTCTCTGTTTTTCTATTTGATTTTTTTTTTCAACATCATTCATCTCTTTTGCCTCTTTGTCTTATTTTCCATTTCAATTTTCTTATTTCGGTGTCAAATAGGTTTATTCTGATTTTTATTCTCTGCTTCTCTCTCTCTCTCTCTCTCTCTCTCTCTCTCTCTCTCTCTCTCTCTCTCTCTCTCTCTCTCTCTTTCTCTCGGTATTTCTACTACTACCTCTGTTTCTTCTTCATTTTTCTTCCATATCTCTCTTTTTCTCTATCGGTTTTCTTTCTCTCTTCTTTGCCTCTTCACTCTTTATCCCTATTCCTTCCTTTATTGCTCTTTCTTCCAATTACCCGTTTATTTCTCCATTCCTATTATATGGGCGCGTGTTCACACCTTACTTATTGATTTTTTTTCCCAGCTCCTCCTCCTCTTCCTCCTCCTTCATCTCTCCTCCTTCTTTTGCTCTTAATTCCTTGCCATCTATCTGTCACAAATTCTTCATCTTTCCTCTTAGTCGTGTGATGAAGGGGAAGGAAAATAGGATGGAGGAAATAGTACAAGTGAAGAAAGACAGGGAAAGGGGGAAAGGAGAATAAATTGAAAGAAAGGAAGGAAAAAAATTTGAAAGAGAGGGAATTGGAAGGTAGAGGGAAGAGAAATGAAAAAGAATTGGAAGAAGGTAGAAAAGGAACAAAATAGAGAAAATAGAGAGAGAGAGAGTAAGAGAGAGAGAGAGAGAGAGAGAGAGAGAGAGAGAGAGAGAGAGAGAGAGAGAAGGAATAGAAGATAAACAAGACGAGGAAAGAGAAAATGAAGGATGGTGAAGAGAAGAGAAGTAAAAGCAAGGCAGGAGAGAGGAAACCAGTCGATGGTGGCAATGGAGGGGAAATGAGATGAAGATGAAGGCAAAAGCCGAGAAAGAGATAGAAGCGAGAAAAGAAAGAAGAGAGAGAATTAGAGAGGATTTGGAGAAGAGAAGAGAAGGAAGGAAAACGTTAGAAGTATAAGAATAGAGAAAGAAGAAAACGCTGAATAGAAAATAAGGAAATCAGAGAGTTGGAGTGAATAGGGAAGAGAGAAAATCAAATAAGAGATGATGAAACAAAGAAAATAGATTTGTTTATGAAGAATGAGAGAGGAAAGAATGAGGAGAAGATGATAAGGAAAAAAGAGGAGGTAGAGAGGCAGGAAAGATTAGACGAAGGAAAAGGGGAAGAGAGAAAAGAGAAGAGAAAAAAGGGTAGAGAGTGTTTAGATATAAGGAGAGAGAGAGAGAGAGAGAGAGAGAGAGAGAGAGAGAGAGAGAGAGAGATGGTGGAGGAAGAGAAAAAAAACTTGATAGAAGAAAGGGGAAAATGAGAGAGAAAAGAAGAGAAAAAGGATAGATAAAGTGCATAGATGGAAGAGAGAAGAAACTGATGTATAATAGATAGAGAAAAGAGAGACAGAGATGGAGGGAGAGAGAAGGGGAGGAGGGAGGGAAGAAAGTTAGGAAAAAGAGAGAGAATGATAAAGGAGTATAAATGGAAACTGAGAGTGAGGGAAACGACGAGGAAAAGAGAGACAGAGGAAAAGAAAATCGGATAAAGAGAGGAGATGCAGAAAGGAAGGAGAGGGAAGGAAAAAGAAGAAGTATGGATGGAAAGCAAGAAAAAAAAGAAAGAGGAGGAAAAAAAGATGGAGGGAAAAATATGAGATAGAGGATGTGAGAGAGAGAGAGAGAGAGAGAGAGAGAGAGAGAGAGAGAGAGAGAGAGAGAGAGAGAGAGAGAGAGAGAGAGAGGGTAGGGCAGTGGTATTAATTTCACGGTAAAATACCCTTATACCTAAACCTGCTAGATCAACACCTGCTTTTATTCTCTCTCTCTCTCTCTCTCTCTCTCTCTCTCTCTCTCTCTCTCTCTCTCTCCTGCACGCACGCACATGGGAAAGTTGCTTTATATAGAGCCTTCACTGTATGCCAAGTGCGGGGGTAGAGAGAGAGAGAGAGAGAGAGAGAGAGAGAGAGAGAGAGAGAGAGAGAGAGAGAGAGAGAGAGAGAGAGAGAGAGAGAGAGAGAGAGAGAGAGAGAGAGAGAGAGAGAGAGAGGAAGGAAGAAATGAAACTCTATTGTCAGTTTTGAAAGAAGCGAAGGAAATGTGAGAGCTACGCCTTTACTTTTATCATTTGTGTGTCTTTTATTATTGCTCTCTCTCTCTCTCTCTCTCTCTCTCTCTCTCTCTCTCTCTCTCTCTCTCTCTCTCTTACTCGTTCTCTTTTCTTTATTTCTCTCTTTCTTTTATTTAATCTTCCATACCAACATTTTATTTTATTACAGAATTTCCTAAACTTACACACACACACACACACACACACACACACACACACACACACACACACACACACACACACACACACACACACACGTACATAAGCCCGGATTTAGTTTATAGATAATAGTAATAATAATATTGGTTAATTAACTCTTATTTATTATGTGGAGTGGATAAAAATTAGAGTGTGAGAGATACGAACTGTGGTCCAAGAGATTTATGAGTCGATGATATTACCAGCGAGCCAGTGGTGGTGTTATTGTTAGTGTTATTTGTGTTATTATTGTTATTATTATCATTGTTGTTATTGTTGTTTTTATTATTATTGTCATTATTGTTGCTGTTTTAATTATTATTATTATTATTATTATTATTATTATTATTATTATTGTTATTATTTTTTTATTATTATTGCTACTACTGCCGCTACTACTACTACTACTACTTCTATTGCTGTTACTACTACTACTACTACTACTACTACTACTACTACTACTGTCACTGATACTACTACCACTACTACTACTACTACTACTACTACTACTACTACTACTACTACCACCACTGCCACTGCTACTGCTACTACTACTACTACTACTACTACTACTACTACTACTACTACTACTGCTACCATTTTGACTGCTAACACTACCACTTCTACTACTACTACTACTACTACTACTACTACTACTACTACTACTACTACTACTACTGTTGTTGTTTGTTGTATTTTTTATTGGAAGACTTAACAAAATTTTCCGTGTCCTCATGAAATTTCTGGAGTTAATTCTTGCTTGTTCTTTCCTTTCTATCATTTTCTTCTCCTTTCATTCTTTCGTTCCTTCTTTCTTCCACTCTCCTGTCTTTCTCTTTCGTTCTCTTTTGCTTCTCTAAATTATTCTGTTCTTTCGTTTCTACCATCCACTTTTTCCTTACTGTCATTCCTTCCATCATTAAGGGCTTTCTTTTAAATTGTTTGTACTCTCTCCCTCTCTCTCTCTCTCTCTCTCTCTCTCTCTCTCTCTCTCTATGCTTCTTTCCCCCCACACTCTGCACATCCTAATGGAAACTTAGCGAGATTTGCTAAACTCTTCTATTTAAACCAGCAAAACAATCCTCTATTTTACTCTCTCTCTCTCTCTCTCTCTCTCTCTCTCTCTCTCTCTCTCTCTCTCTCTCTCTCTCTCTCTCTCTCTCTTGATTTATTATTAATTTAGTTTGTTACTACACTATTTATTACAGTTTCCTTTCTCTTTTTTACTTATTTATCGTCTCTCTTCCTTACTTGATGTTTATCGCCTCCACCTGCTTGTTCGCTATCATCGTCTTTGTCTGCTTATTCGTTGCTTGGTTTGTAGATGTAGTTACGATGTCATAATTCCGTTAATGCTTCGTTGATATTTAGTTATTGCTAAGCTGTTTTTCTTCCTGTTCCTCTCTTTCATCTTTATTCTTTTTCTTATCTCATTTTCCTTTTTTCCTCCTTCTCCTTCTCCTCCTTCTGTCGTAATGATGTGTTTCTTTGCTTCCACAACTATCATCATCATCATATTCATCGTCGTTATCATCACCATCATCATCAGCAGCAGCATCAATCCCTGCTTTCGTCACGCATACATATTCTTTACCTCGGCAAATGACGCACGGGAAATACTAAACAGATGCAGTAAAGGAGAGAGAGAGAGAGAGAGAGAGAGAGAGAGAGAGAGAGAGAGAGAGAGAGAGAGAGAGAGACAGATAGACAGACAGACGGATAGACAGACAGACAAACAGACAGAGATTTCAAAAGTAAGAAAGAGCAAAGTGTAAAAGAAATCAAATATAAAATATATAACAAGAGTATACACAAAGCAGGTCACATATAAAAAAATAATGACACCTGAGCACACCTGGGGAAGCGTCACGGAGCCAAGAGACAGACAGGTAGGCAGGTAAGGCAGGTAAGATAGCGTGGCATTACCTAGACTACTCGTTACAGCTTTTACCTCCTTGTTACTTATCTTGACGGGGCTGCTTCGGTCAATATCAGACTACGAGGCTCGGAGCTTAGTGTGACGTCACCATTGGTAGTGAGTCGGGGTGTGACGTGTCGTGACGTAACCAGCAGGCTCCACCAATCCCGGGTCTTCCTGCTAAATCACCCCTCCCTTCTCTCTCTCGCCCAATCCGCGCGCCGGGGAAGCTGTGACGTACCTGGAAACAGATTGTGACGTCACGTAGCGTTTGTTTGCGTCAGTCGTGTGTGAGAGTGTCGCTTGTGGAGGGAGAGTAGGGGGAGAGTGATGCTGTGTGTAATGTGGTAGCGTATCTATATTTATCTGACATCTATATCTCGTTAGCGTGTCTTGCCTCAATACACCTGCCACAGTGTTGTTAAGCCGTCCGTCGCCACACCTGCTTGATCGTCACGCCTGTATCTTCCTCCTCAGTCTCGCATGGAGATCATCCACCCTAGATTTTTTCAGAGTTAGGTTAGGTCAAGTTGAGTCATGTGTTAGGTTAAGTTACGTTGTGTTAGGTCAGGCTATGTTTAGATTAGATAAAGACTTCGTTAGATTGTCTTAACGTTAATTTAAGGTACGGTTAAGATAGCTTGGATTTGGTCAGGCTAAGTGTGGTTAGGTTAGGTTAGGTTAGGTTGTGTCACGTTGTATTATGTTGGTTTAGGTTTCGTTAGTTTAAGTTCGGTTTCATTATGTTAAGCTAATGTAGGTTACGATAAATCAGGTGAAGGCAGCTTATGTCAGTGGCAGGTTTAGTTAGGTCAGGGAAGGTTAAGGTTAGTTTGGTAAGATTAGGTCCATTAAGGTTAGATTACAATAAGTTAAGTTAGGTCAGCTCAGGATATAGTGAGTTTACAGAATCCAGTCTAACGTAACCGAACCTGACCAATCTTAAAGCAAACTTAACACGCCTTTCCCCCACCAAATCTCAAAAACAACACCAACGGCTAACCTTTCACTCCATCACCAATCATTCCCTCCCATGTGTCGTCACCAGCCACAAAACAGTCCACCACACCAGGTGATGCATGTAACGAGGCGTGTATCGCGTTACCTGGCAGGCGTCACGAAGTATTGCAGGTGTAAATCATACCAACATATCCTGAAAAGACGTAAAACCCATTAAAAAAAAGAAGGATCGGTCAGCTGATATGCATTCGAACACCCTTTAAATCCCACCTGATGTAAACGTGCGTGGGATATAACTCGTCTACACGTGGCAATAAACTAATAGGCAACAGCAGCAGGTGAATAAATATGCAGCAGGTGTTTGTGAGTGACGGCAGTACGCGAGCAGGTGTGACGGGGGACTGGGGGGTAGAGAGAGAGAGAGAGAGAGAGAGAGAGAGAGAGAGAGAGAGAGAGAGAAAGACATTGAACTGAAGGGAGAAAAAGAGAGGAAACGCAAACATAACAGGATATTAGGCTTTGTGAGGGCGAGCCAAGCGCATGATACTTGATATTTTTAGCCGGACAAGAATACTCGTCTATTTATACACGACAACAGCACCGGACAAAGAAGAGATGGGTAGAAAAAATAGAGGATAGAGTCACGGCACGAATATTTATGAGGCAGCGGGCGTCATTACTTGGTTGCTCGTCGGATACCTTGCGCGGGTCACGGGTCCCAGGTGGCGGCCATAACGGAGGAGGATCACGCTGCATTACGACGCCGCGGTGGGGAGTTAAAAGCGATTCCCAGGCCCATCTGAGCGCCATTCCCGCCGTTATTAGCTGACCTTTGCCATCATGAGCCGCTGAGGGATGGAACATAATGGAGCTGTTAACGAAAAATTGGGAAAAAAATGGTTTAATGATTAGACAAGACTAAAATAGTGAGTTTCATGAGGTGCAGAAAGACGGTGAATAAAAGAATAAACAAATGATTGGCCGTGGAAATGAGCCTCTGAGGGATGGAAAATAATGAAGCCGTTAACAAAAAAATAGAAAAAAAATATGGTTTAATCACTTGACTGAAATAGTGAGGCTCAGGGGGGTTGAAAGACGCTGAATGAAAGAATAAATAGATAAATGGACTTGAAAATTATGGATAATGACTCGTTTACAAAAGTTTTAAGAATTTATGATACAGGTGAAGTCAGTGGAGTGGATCTGGCGAGGTGTTGAAGGATGGAAGGGAATGGTGGCAGTGAGAGTAGATATAACAGTAATAGTATGTGATAAGGCAGGAGAAATGAGAGAAAATGACTCGTTAAGAAAAGATGTGGTGATTAGACAGGAAAAAAAAAAACAATAACAAGTTTTATGAGGCGCTGGGAGATGGAATATTACGACTTGATAGAAAAGATGATGAAAGGAAAAACTGTTAAGGAAATGTGGAAGGTGATTTGTTGAGAAGTCTAAATAAAGAAAAATGGAACAATTAGATAGATAAAAGATAAAGAGGAAAGAATTGAACAGAACTGAAGTTAACTAATCATTAACAGAAAAATATGTATAATAGTAAAAATAATGATAAGAGTGTTGATCATTTGTCTGGTTTAAAAAAAAATTCTGACTAACTACAATAAAAAAGAAAATAATAGTAGTGAGTAGGGCAAAAAAAATGCTGACAAGAGAAATAAATGGCAGATGATGACTTCCTAAAATGAAAACAAAATGAACAGGTTGGTTTTGTTTTGTTTTTTTTGTAACGGTACATTGAAAAAGGGAAAAAACGAAAATTGATGAGAAAAATATGAAAGATAATGACCTGTTAAGAAAAGAGAAAATAAAACAGGATTTATTTTGGAGGACAATTTGGAAAGATGACGACGCACGAAAGAAAAAAAGGAAAAAAACATTAAAGAAAAATGAGTTGCCAGGAAGGAAAATGAAATATAATGAATCATCGCCAAATTAAAAACAAACAATACAATAAAAGACAAATAAAGGAAAAATAAACACGATAACTCGTTACAAAATGGAGAAAAAATTGTGAAATGGCCAGAAAAATGTTATATAATGAATCGTCACAAAATCATAAAACCAACAAAACGTCAGTAAAAAAAAAAGAAAAAGAAAAAGAAGAAAGGAAAAGAAAAAGAAGAAAGGAAAAGAAAAAGAAAAGAAAAGAAATGAATATGACAACTTGCTAGTAATGCAAACAGAAAAAATGAACAACGAAATGGCAGAAAAAAAATAGATGAAAATAAATAAATAAACAACATATCGAATCATCACAAAACAAAGAAGAAAAAAACAATAACACGCCAAAAAAAACATTGAACATGACAACTCGTTAGAAAGGGAAAAAAAATAAAAATAAAATAGAATAATAGTGAGTAGACAGGAAAAGCGTACTGGGAGAGAGGGGAGGGGTGGATAAGGAGGAGGAGGAAGGGAAGGAGGGGAAATGGGAGATGGGGGTGTTTCCCTGGACATTTAGGAAGGGGGGGAGGGCAGTTCGAGGTTCCAGGTATCGAAGGAAAGTAATTAGGTGTTAGAAGCACTTTGTGAGCGACGAAGGATCAGCTGAGCAGGGGAGGGGGTGGATAGGAGGGTAGGGGAGGCGCAGGGGGAGGCAGGGGATTGTGGGGTAGGTGGGAGAGGCAGGGAAAGGGGCTGGATCATAAGAAATCAATAGGGAGTCTCAGCTCCTCCTTCCCTCCCTCTCCCTTCCTCCCTCCTTCCTCACTTCCTCCTTCACCCTTCCCTCCTAAGGCCGCCTGGGTCGCCTGCCTCAACCTCACTAATGAGAACGTGTGGAGGAGGAGGAGGAGGAGGAGGAGGAGGAGGAGGAAGGAAGGGAAGGAGGGATAAGGCAACGTGGAAGGGGAGGAATAAATTAAGCAATAAAAATTAAAGAAATACGAGAACGGATGTAGCCTGAGAGAGAGAGAGAGAGAGAGAGAGAGAGAGATTATCTTTCCCACTTCCTTTCCTTCCTTCACTTCCTTCTCTCTCTCTCTCTCTCTCTCTCTCTCTCTCTCTCTCTCTCTCTCTCTCTCTCTCTCTCTCTCTCTCTCTCTCTCTCTCTCTCTCTCTCTCTCTCTCTCTCTCTCTCTCTATATATATATATATATATATATATATATATATATATATATATATATATATATATATATATATATATATATATATATATATATATATATATATATACCTATCTATCTATCTATCTATCTCTGTCTTTCTATCTCTATCTATCTATCTATCTATCTATCTATCTCTCTATCCCTCTATCTCTATCTCTCTATCTCTTTTTATCTCTCTATCTATCTCTCTTTATCTATCTATATACGTGTTTACTAATCAATCTATCTATGTGTATGATTTTTCCCGTGTGTGTGTGTGTGTGTGTGTGTGTGTGTGTGTGTGTGTGTGTGTGTGTGTGTACCCCATCCCTTGTTCCCAAACCTGTGTACACATTCATTGGACACGGACATGTACATACACAATATTTAAGCGTCCGTGGACCACCAGCGAATCAGCACAATCATTTTTCAACCCCCACCACGAAAAAGAAAAAAAAAAAAATGGGCAAAAAAGAAAAAAAGAAAAAAGAAATCCCCCTGAAAATAACGAGCCTGGTGTGAGGTCGAATAAATCCACCAACACTATTGGCTGTCAGAACAAACCAATCCCCGCCGAGAGCTTCTAAAATGCAGCTCGGTGATTGGTCCGCGTGTCAAGCTACGGATGGCCGAGCTAGTGTTGTTATTGGTCTGCAGAAAGAGCAACTCTGGGTTAATATTTGAACAAGTGAGGTGGTAAACAGGACCTCTATGGTTGGGGAGGGGGGAAGGGGAGGTGTTGCAGGGAGGGAATGGAAGGAGGGAAGGAGAATGAAGTGGAGAGAGAGAGAGAGAGAGAATGATGGGATGAGAGAGTGAGGGGTATGTTTAGTGGAAAGAGTGGAAAGGAAGGAGTAAGGGGAATGTAGAGATGAGGAGGGAGGAAGAGATAGGAGAAAAAAGTTAAAGTGAACAAAGGAACTAGGAAATACGAACAGTGAGAAATAGGGAGAGGAAGAGGATGGGAAAGGGAAGGAGAAAGAGGATAGGGATGTAATAGATAGGAAGGGGAATAAATAGAACTAGAGAGAAGGAATTGAGGGAGAGATAAGAAGGGAAGACGAGAAAAGGAGAAATAATATTGACGGAGAGAAGGGAAAGAAAAAGAAAACAGGAGGAAAAAAGGAAGGAAGAGGAAGAATTGTGGAAAGTTAAGATAGAGGAAAGAGAAAAGAAAAACAAGAAGAGATGGCAGTGAAGAAAACAGATGAGGGAAATGAGAAAAAGGGAAAAAAATAAGAAAGAACAAAAAATAAGAAATGGAAAGACATATGGAAATAAGACACATGATAACTGGAATAGGAGGAAAGTAGGAATAGGAATAAACGGAAAGATAAAACAATAACAAGAAAAATTAAAGAATGAAAGAAAATAAAGGAAACCAAGAAACATTGAATAAAGAAGGGAATTGTAGAAAAGTGAATGAAAGGGAAGAAGACAGAATGGAAAAGAAGAGAGGAATGGTAAAAGGAGAAAGGAGAGAAAATGAGGGAAAAGATCACAGGAGAATAATGAAGGAAAGGGGAGGGAGGAGAGGAGGAAGAAAGGGAGAGGAGGAGAGGAGGAAGGGAAGGGAAGGGAGAGGAGGAAGGGAAGGGAGAGGAAGATTAGACATTTAGGAAGGAATGGGGAAGTTACAATTTGGTATGAGAGAGAGAGAGAGAGAGAGAGAGAGAGAGAGAGAGAGAGAGAGAGAGAGAGAGAGAGAGTGAGAGAGAGCCAAGACAACCACCAACAAAGTAATTACTGTTGCATAGAAGTCAACATCATTTTCACTCTCATTCTTTTTTCATCATCTCTTCTTTTTCTTCTTTATTCTTCATTTAATTGTCTTTATTCCTCATTCTTTATTCCTTTATTATTTATTCTTATTCTTTATTCTTTATTTGTCTCTGTTATTTATTCTCCTTTCCTTTTCTCTCTTTTATCACTCCACTTGTCTTTGTTTCTCCTTTCTTACTCCCTTTTTACCCCCTTTTCCTTTCCTCCTCCTTGCGGTTCTGGTAAGAGAAGGAGGAGGAGGAGGAAGAGGAGGAAGAGGAGGAGGAGGAAGAGGAGGAGGAGTAGTAGGAGGAGGAGGAGGAGGAGGAGAGCATGGCAAAAGCTGGACTTCGTATTTATAGTCACTGCTCTTCTGCTGAGAGAGAGAGAGAGAGAGAGAGAGAGAGAGAGAGAGAGAGAGAGAGTGTGTTTTTCTTTTTCACATTTTCCACTTTTAGGAATTATTTGCATATCATGTCTTAAGATTGGCTTTCTTTCTTTATTCTCTCTCTCTCTCTCTCTCTCTCTCTCTCTCTCTCTCTCTCTCTCTCTCGTTATCTACACATTTATATCTATTTACTTCTTTTTTCATTTATTTTACCTATTTAATTACCTATTTGTTTATTTCATTTGTTTATCTTTTTTATTGAATGATCTTTTGGTGTTATTTTCCATTCCCTTTTTGTTTTAATTTGTTTCGTTTTTCTTTTTATTGTTCTCCCTATCTCGATTTCTTCCAATTTTATTTTATTTTCTAACACGCAATAAATACTTTTGACGTGTTTAATTGTTCCATACACTTCATAGTCATTACCATCACCATCACTGTCACCATCATTACCATCACCATCACTGTCACCATCATTATCATCACTCTTACATTCATATCATTATTGTTGTTATTCTTTTCTGATATTATTTCCTTATATTTCTGGATATTTTTGTGAGTAAATTTGATCTCGTGGTGTGTGTGTGTGTGTGTGTGTGTGTGTGTGTGTGTGTGTGTGTGTGTGTTTATGTTATGACCTGTAGGCATACTTGAAGAGTATAAATATATGGGAAGCGCTGTTAAGCTTCTGCTCAGTGGTGCAGGCAATTTTATTTATAGTGGTAGCTATATTAGGCCCATATCACCACCCAAGCGCATATTTGGTGTAACCACCTAGAACCTGGGTATCATGGTGACATGTAGGTAACTTTAAACTACTCGACAAATGGCACAGCTTCGAAGCAGTATGTGGTGGGATTTGAACTGACCCGTGGAGGTCTGCCCGATCCCACGCTCACCACCTTGTCCACTACGCTTTTTCTCTGCAATTTCTAGTTGGCCAAATGTATGAAAAATAAATAAACATAATGATAATAATGACAATAGTAATAATGACGATAATAATGATATTAATAATAATAATAATAATAATAATAATAATGATAATAATAACAATGATCATAATAATAATAATGATAACAATAATAATAATGATAATAACATTGAAGAACCAAATGAACCGCTTCGTTGCGTCACACAGGAATGAACGAAACACTAACACGAAGCACTGAATCTCGGGAACATGCAACCCATCAAACGTACCAGCAAACACACACACACACACACACACACATGGAAGGAAAGTTTTTAAGCTTATAACTGATCGAATATATCTCTCTCTCTCTCTCTCTCTCTCTCTCTCTCTCTCTCTCTCTCTCTCTCTCTCTCTCTCTCTCTCTCTCTCTCTCTCTCTCTCTCTCTCTCTCTCTCTCTCTCTCTCTCTCTCTCTCTCTCTCTCTCTCTCTCTCTCTCTCTCTCTCTCTCTCTCTCTCTCTCTCTCTCTCTCTCTTCCGTTTCTCACAAGCTATCTCTCACAAAACTCTTCACAACACAGAGGCCTTCTGAGAGGCGCTGCCGTGTGAGACTCAAGGGAAATGAAGCTAATGTCACCACACTCATTGAAAAGCGACAAATACCCGTTTTTTTTATGTTCGTATAACTTGAGTGGTGAAGGGCGAGGTGGCCAAGAGAGAGTACGAGGAAGAGAGAGAGAGAGGAGGTAGAATGAGGGAGTGACGTGAAGTAGGAGGAGAAGGAGGAGTAGGAGGAGGAGGTCGAGCGGAAGATTGCACGAGAGGGAGGGAAAGGAGTAGGAGGAGGCTGGGAATGTGTGGATCAGAGGGCTGCGGGAAGATGAGGTAAAGAGGAAGGAAGGACCGGCAAGGTTTCAGAAGCAAGTGGCAGAGAAATGGATGCTGCTGGGGAAAGAAATCAATGAGTGAGAGATAGTGAGTGAGTGAGTGAGTGAGGAAAGAATGAACATTAGTGAGGAACATATATACATTTTTTATGTAAAAGGAGAAAACTGGCCAAGGACAACAAAAAGAGTAAACAAAAATGCCCACTTAATTGCCAGTTCCCGTGCAGATTCAAGAGATAGATAAGCTGACTAACTGACTGACTGATTGATAAATGGATAGACTTCATAATTAATTCAGTCAATGCACTTTACGTTATTTCAAAAGAGAAAAAAAAAAGTTGAGATCTAAATACAGTTTGCGACAGAAAGATATTTTAAAATCTTAAACATTTTAGAATACCAGAAATAGAATACAGTATAACATAAATAATAATAGCAAATAAATACATGAGAGAGAGAGAGAGAGAGAGAGAGAGAGAGAGAGAGAGAGAGAGAGGCTTGGAGAGACACAAGGAGAAACAGATAAGCAAGAGGAGCTCTCAAGAACCCTTACCCTCGGGGCTTATTGGCTTCAACTCACCTCCTCTCCCTCCTCTCCCTTCTGTCCCTCCTCTCCACCCACCACACCCACTCTCCGCCCACCCTCCGCCCACTCGCCGCCCACTCCCGCCCCCGCCCACTCTCCATTTTCTCTTCGATAGCAATATTTTCACTTTTGGCAAATCTTATCTCTGCCATCCGCCCATCATGACATTTCAACCTGATCAGGGAATTGCAGCTCTCTCTCTCTCTCTCTCTCTCTCTCTCTCTCTCTCTCTCTCTCTCTCTCTCTCTCTCTCTCTCTCTCTCTCTCTCTCTCTCTCTCTCTCTCTCTCTCTCTCTCTCTCTCTCTCTCTCTCTCTCTCTCTCTCTCTCTCTCTCTCTCTCTCTCTCTCTCTCTCTCTCTCTCTCTCTCTTATCTCCATCTTCTTCCTCCTCCTTTCAGTCACAGTTATTTTTTTTTCTGCTCCTCCTTCTCATCCTCCTCCTCCTCCTCCTCCTCCTCCTCCTCCTCGTCTTCATCATCCTCTTTCGAGTCTTCCGCATCCTCATCAAACCCTTTCCCTCCTTCCTCTTCATCTCTCTTCACTTCCTCCGAGGTGTCTAAAGAACCGCTCCACAAAAAAAACCTACCCCCCTCCTTCTCCACCTCCTCCTCTTCCTCCTCCTCCTCCTCCTCCTCCTGCTGCTCCTCCACATCCCTCTCAACCCGCCACCTTTACCCCCCATCTCTCTCTCTCTCTCTCTCTCTCTCTCTCTCTCTCTCTCTCTCTCTCTCTCTCTCTCTCTCTCTCTCTCTCTCTCTCTCTCTCTCTGGTCTCGAAGCCTTGAGGGAGAAACCAACGTTGATATTTTCGCTACAACTAACGATCTCTGTGGCTTCCTGCTCGTCTGCCAACACCTTCCTGACGGAGAGAGAGAGAGAGAGAGAGAGAGAGAGAGAGAGAGAGAGAGAGTAGTATCATATAAGTGGACGAAAAAGTGTAAGATGAGACGAGAATTGGCGAATACTGACCTGTGATGCATACGTGTCTATCTGTGTGTGTGTGTGTGTGTGTGTGTGTGTGTGTGTGTGTGTGGGACGAGTGGGACGAGGCGGACTGCTCTGCCTGTCAATAGTTGGGACAATAGCCACCACACTTCGCTACACATTCCAACGCTGAGGATGCGCTAGTTGTTGGAATTAAGAACCTCCTCCTTTTCCTCTTCCTTTTTTCTTCTCCTTTTCTTCTTTTTCCTCTTCCTTTTCTCCTCCTTTTCTTCTTTTTTCTCTTCCTTTTCCTCCTCTTTTTTCTTCTCTTTTTCTTCCTCCTCGTCTTCCTTTTCTTCTCCTTCTCCTCTTCTTCCTCCTCTTTCTTCTCCTTTTTCTCCTCCTCCTTCTTTTTCTCCTTTTCTCCTACTTTTCCTCCTCCTCCTCCTCCTCCTCCTCCTCCTCTTCCTCCTTTTCTCCTCCTTTCGTCCTCCTCCTCCTCCTCCTCCTTTTCTCCTCTTTTCCTCCTTCTCTTTCTTTTTCTCCCCTTTTCTCCTCCTTCTCCTTTTTCTTTTCCTTTTCCTCATCCTCTTCCTTCTTTTTCTCCTCCTTTTCTTCTTCCTACTCCTTTTTCTCCTCCTTTTCCTCCTCTTTTTCTCCTCCTTATCTTCCTCCTCCTTTTTTCTCCTTATCTTCCTCCTTTTCTTCCTCCTCCTCTTTTTCTCTTTTTCTTCTGTTAATCTTTTTTTTCTTTTTTCTGTTTCTTTCTCAGCTTTTCTTTTTGTTTTTTTTCTGTTTCTCATCTTTTCTATCTGTTTATCTTTTTTTTATTTCTCCTGTTTCTCAATCCATTTCTTCTTTTTCGTCTTTTTCTTCCTTTTGTTCCTCATTCCCTTTTCTTCTTGTGTCTCTCCTCTTTTCTTATTCTTGTCTCTCATTTCCTTTCCATCTTCTGTTTCTCCTATTTCTTTCTTTTCCTGTTTCTCATTTCCTCTCTTCTCTTTCTCCTCTTCTCTTTCTCCGTTTCTCCTCTTTTTTCTTCCTTCTCCCGTTTTTCTTTCTCTTCTTTTCTTATGTTTCTCCTTTTTTTCTTTCTCCTGTCTTTTCCGTTTTCTTTCTTCTCTTCTTCCTACTTTTTTGTCTTGCTCCTCCTACTCGTTTTCTTTCTTTTCTTGTTCCTCCTCTTCTTTCCTTCTTTCTTCTGCTCCTTCTACTTCTTCTTACCATCTTCTTTTTCTTCCTTTTCTTGTTCCTATTCCTCCTCCTGCTTTTCCTTCTCTTTCCCATCTTCTTATTCTCCTCCCTCCTCCTCCTTCCGTTTATCCTCCTCCTCTTCTTTCTCCTTCTCCTCCTACTCTTCTTACTATTCCTAATGTTCAGTATTTGCTTCTTTTCTTTTCTTTCTTCTTTTATTGCCACTTTCCTCATCTTCCTCTTATTTCTTCTTTTTTTCTCTCTCCACTCCTGTTATCTGTTCTTCCTATCTATTCCTCCTCCTTCATGGCCTTTTCCCCCTCTTTATCTTCCTTCTCTAATCAAAGAAGTTGGCGGCTCTTTTTCTCTTGTCCTCCTCCTCCTCCTCCTCCTCCTCCTCCTCCTCCTTCTTCTTCTCCCTCCATGTAATCCGTTCTTCATATCCATTTCTGTCTATTCCTGTTGTTCGTTTCTCTCCTTCTCTTTCTCCACGTTCTTCCTTGTTCTTCCTAAGTCCTCTTTTTTCTTCCTTTTTTTCCTATTTCCTATTTTTTGCTCTCTTCTATTCCTATTTATTCATCTTTTAGTTTCATCTTCTTTTTTCGTCTTCTCTTATCTCTTCATATGTTGTCTTGTGTCTCTCTTTTTCTTTTTTCTTCCTTCTTTTCCTTATTTGTCTCTTTATATTTCTCCTCCTCTGGTATCTTTTATTCAATGATTCCTATTTATTCCTCTTCTTGTCCTATCTCATTGTGTTCGTCTTTCTCTTATCTGTTCTTATCTCTCTCTCTCTCTCTCTCTCTCTCTCTCTCTCTCTCTCTCTCTCTCTCTCTCTCTCTCTCTCTCTCTCTCTTCCTTTTATTCCTACATATTTCTCTTCCTGGTATTCCTTATTCTTATATTTGCATTTCTCTATCTCTTCCTATGTACTTTTTCCTTCTTTTATGTATTTTCTTATGCATTCCTCTGTTGTCCTCTATTTTACTATTTGTTTCTGTCTCTCTTATTCTTTTTTTTTCTCTCTCTCTTTCTGCTATTCCTTATTCGTATGTTCGTAATTCTCCATTTATCTTTTATAGTCTCTTATTTCTCTCTACTTTTTCCTCTTACGTATTTTTTTATGTATTCTTCTTTTATTTCTTACTTTATCTCTTTCTCTTTCTCCTATTCTCTCTTTTTTTCATTTCCCATCCTTCTTCTCTTCCTCGTATCTCTTTCTGTCTCTCTTATTCTCTTTTTTTCATCTCCCATCCTTTTTCTCCTCCTTGTATCGTCTCTCCTATTCTTTCTTTTTTATTTCCCATTCTTCTTTTCCTCCTCGTATCTCTTTCTGTCTCTCCTATTCTCTATCTTTTTTTCATCTCCCATCCTTCTCCTCATCTTTGCATCCCTTTTCGTCTCTCCTATTCTCTCTCTTTTTCATTTCCCATCCTTCTCCTCGTCGTATCCCAGATTGGCTTGGTTCCCCCTAAACGGCGCAGCAGGATGAGCCAAGTAGCGCCTGGGACTCCCACAAGACCCAGATAATATCCCTGGAGGTTCCTTTACGTCTATGGTGATAATTTAACACTCGGCCGCCAGATGGTGCCCTTATCGCTTATCCTGCCTCCCTTCTCCTCCCCCTCCTCCTCCTCCTCTTCCTCCTCTTCCTTCTCCTTTTCTCCTTCTTGTTCTTGTTTTTCTTCTCACTTCCTTGTTTTTTTTTATTCTTCCTATTTCATGTGTATAGTTTCTTTTTTTTTCTCTTTTCTCCTCTTTTCTTATTTTTGTTTGTTTCTCTCCTCCTTCTCCTCCTCCTCCTCCTTCTTCTCCTCCTTCTCCTCTTTCTCCTTGTTATTGTTTTTTTCTCATTTCCTTCCTTTTTATTCTCCCAATTTCATTTGTATGTATATTTTTTTTTCTCTCTCCGCTTCTTTTTCTTATTTTTATTTGCTTTTTTGTGTATTACTTTTTTTTTTTTCTTGTTTCTCTCTGTTATATTTTCGTCTTTTCCTATTTTCTTTCCTGTTCTCTTTATTTTCACTTGCTCTCCATCTTCATTGCCTTCTTCTTTTCTCCCTCCCTCTATTCTTTTTTTTCCTCCTGCTTTCTTTCCTTTCTTCACTTTTTTCTTCTTTCTTTGTTTCTTTCATTATTTGCTTCCTCACTTTCTTCACTCCTCCTTCGCCTTACCTCGTCTTTTCATTTCTCCTCCTTCAATTCTCTCCTCTTTTCCATTCCTCTCTCTTTCCTTCTCCTTTCTTTCCCCTTTCTATTCTTCTGACCCTCCTTCACCCTCACCGATCACAGACTTCCTCCTCTTTCCCCTCCTTTCCCCTCCTTTTCCTCCATTTTCCTCCATTCCTCCTCCTTCCCCTTCTTCCCCTCTCCCCTTTTTAATCCCTCCACTTCCCTCCTCATATGATAGTTATTTTCTTTTTTTTTTTTTCATTCTTCTTCCCCCTCTCTCCCATATTACTGCTCTCCCTCTTCCTCTCCCTCTCTCTCTCTCCCTCTTTCATTGTCTCCCTCTTCCCCTTCTGTGTCTCTCTCTCATATTTTTTTTCTTTTACTCTCTTTTTATCAAAGTTATTCGTTTTTTTTTATTCATTTTCTTGTCTTCTTATTTATGTCTTTTATTCTTTACATATTTTTGTTCTTTTGTTCTTTTATTATTTTTTTCTCTCTGTTTCTTCTTTCATATCTTTTTACTTTCACTCTTCCACCTTTCTTTCTTTCATTGTTCTCTCTCTCTCTCTCTCTCTCTCTCTCTCTCTCTCTCTCTCTCTCTCTCTCTCTCTCTCTCTCTCTCTCTCTCTCTCTCTCTCTCTCTCTCTCTCCTATCCATCTTCTTTCATACAATAGTTATTTCCTCTCTTCTCCTCTCCTCCATCTCTCCATCCCATTCTTTCTCTCTTTCTCTTCTCTCTCTCTTTCTCCTTCATTTCTCCATTCCTTCATCTTTCATCCTACTCTCTATCATTGCCTGTCATCTCTCTCTCTCTCTCTCTCTCTCTCTCTCTCTCTCTCTCTCTCTCTCTCTCTCTCTCTCTCTCTCTCTCTCTCTCTCTCTCTCTCTCTCTCTCTCTCTCTCTCTCTCTCTCTCTCTCTCTCTCTCTCTCTCTCTCTCTCTCTCTCTCTCTCTCTCTCTCTCTCTCTCTCTCTCTCTCTCTCTCTCTCTCTCTCTCTCTCTCTCTCTCTCTCTCTCAAGCTCCATCCCCCTTTAGGCTGTCTCGCTCTCTCGAATTCAGAGGCCTTCATCGTATCCAGCTTCGTGGCCTAGTAAGTGATTGTCTCGCCCGACTAGAGGACCAGCGGGACTCTATGAGGGCGCGCCAGGGAATTCCCGCCCCCAAACTCCTTCCTCACTCGCCCAGATTGCGCTAATAGTGTACGAGAGTTTTTAGAGTGTGTGTTGCAAAATCTGGTGTCTTTTCTGGGCCATGCGGTGATGTGTGGCTGTGAGGAGTGAATTTATGTGGTGTTGTTGTACGTGTGTGGGTGTTTGAAGTGTGTGTTTGAGTGTTTTTGTGTTATTGTGAGGAGATGACTGTGTGTGTGTGTGTGTGTGTGTGTGTGTGTGTGTGTGTGTGTGTGTGTGTGTGTGTGCGTGTGTGTGTTTATGTGGGTTAGTTTATGTGAGTGTGTTTGGGTGCAGAGAATAGTGTGTGTGTGTGTGTGTGTGTGTGTGTGTGTGTGTGTGTGTGTGTGTGTGTGTGTGTGTTTCGTGAGTTGTTGTTTTTTGTCTCTTTAACTACCTGTCTGTTTGTTTGTGTGTCTAAATGCTTCGCTTACTTTTTTTTTTTTTCTCGTTACTCTGCTGTTTGCTACTCTGCTTCTCCGTCTCTTTGTCCGTCTGCCTTTTCTGTCTTCTTATTTCCTTCATTTTTTTTTTCTCTTTCTATCTCATCTTCTGTCAATCTGTCCACCTACCTGTTATTTGATATTTGTCCATGTATTTCTAGTGTGTTTCCCTGTTTCCCTGTTTCCCTGTCTCTTCTGTCTATTAATTTATCAACGCATTATTTATTTATCTCCTTTTTATCTTCCTGTCTCTGCTTCCATTTCTTTTTTTCTCTTCTTTCTCTTTGTCCTTCCTTCCATTCATCACTGTATGTATGATCATTCTCTCTCTCTCTCTCTCTCTCTCTCTCTCTCTCTCTCTCTCTCTCTCTCTCTCTCTCTCTCTCTCTCTCAGCAAACTATTAATATCAAAAAATGCTCGTAGAAGAATTTGTATAAGATCTGAAGCTAAAAATACAGTAAGAGGAAAATGACAAATTAAATCCTGAGAGAGAGAGAGAGAGAGAGAGAGAGAGAGAGAGAGAGAGAGAGAGAGAGGACAGGTAGCAGCGGAATTGAGTCAGGCAGGTGCGACAATTGAGGTGGGAAGAAAAAAGGTGATCTAATTACCTGAACAAAACCACTATTAGATAATGATGAGAGTGTGAGATGTAATGGAACACGCGGTGGGAAAAGTGAGAGGGGGCAGAGGGGACTTAATTAGGGGTCAGAGAGAGAGAGAGAGAGAGAGAGAGAGAGAGATATTTGTTCAATTTCGTGCATTTGGATAATTTCCTGACACAGCTCAAAGGGAACTGAAGGTCACAACATGAGAGAGAGAGAGAGAGAGAGAGAGAGAGAGAGAGAGAGAGAGAGAGAGAGAGAGAGAGAGAGAGAGAGAGAGAGAGAGAGAGAGAGAGAGAGAGAGAGAGAGAGAGAGACTAAAACTGGTTTCTCATTGTTTTCTTTTTCTCCTCTTCCTCTCCCTGTCTCTCAGCAGTTCTATCTCTTCCTTGCCGTTTTGCTAAGTTTCTTTATCCATCTCTGTCTCTTTTTCTTTACCTTTCTGCTTGTCTTTCTTCCTTTCTTTCTTTTTCTCTTCACCGTTAAATACCTCGTCTCTCTTTCTCATCTTTATTTACTTACCCTTTCTTCCCTTTCTTCCCTCAAAGCCGCTAAGAAAGGGAAAATAATGAGGAGGTGAAGAAATAGAACGAAAAGGAGTAAGTGTTTGTGATAATGTAAAAGAAATCAATGTGTCCTAAGCATAGATAAATTTGTTTCTCTCTGGTAAGATAGCATTGGTTCGGATTGCTTCATACACTCGGGGCCCTGATGTCTCGTTTGAGGTTGTCAGGCCTGAGATTAATGGCTATGTGTGTGTGTGTGTGTGTGTGTGTGTGTGTGTGTGTTCACTGTTTGATCTGCTGCAGTCTCTGACGAGACAGCCAGACGTTACCCTACGGAACGAGCTCAGAGCTCATTATTTCCGATCTTCGGATAGGCCTGAAACCAGGCACACACCACACACCGGGACAACAAGGTCACAACTCCTCGATTTACATCTCGTACCTACTCACTGCTAGGTGAACAGGGGCTACACGTGAAAGGAGACACACCCAAATATCTCCACCCGGCCGGGGAATCGAACCCCGGTCCTCTGGCTTGTGAAGCCAGCGCTCTAACCACTGAGCTACCGGGCGTGTGTGTGTGTGTGTGTGTGTGTGACTTCTCTATTGTTCCTGTGTTATGCTGTGGTGCTGCAGTTTTGGTTGGCCATGAACTGTGTGCTGTGTTGCGGTTCTGGTGTGTTGCTTTAGCCATATGTTTCCCCTCCTCCTCCTCCTCCTCCTCTTCCTCTTCCTCTTCCTCTTCCTCCTCCTCCTCCTCCTCCTCCTCCTCCTCCTCTCCTCTTCTCCTCCTCCTCCTACTACTACTCTTCCTAATCCCCTCCTCCTCCTCCTCCTCCTCCTCCTCCTCCTCCTCCTCCTCCTCCTCCTCCTCCTCCTCTTCCTCCTCCCTATGTTGCAATGTTATGGTGTTGTCATGTCTCGCCTCCATCATGATCCCCTTGAGAATTCTCTTCCTGTCGAGGCCACCACGTGTATTTGCCATTAATGCTAACACGTGGTCACTAGGCGCAGACACACACACACACACACACACACACACACACACACACACACACACACACACACACACACACATACACTTGGTGCACACACGGCCTCTGTGTGTCAGTGTGGGCTCGACGCTCAGTGGCGCAGCACACCGGAAATACTCATCCCACAAGACACAGCTGAACACCCGCCTTGTGATTCACTGCAGCGAAACAAACGCTTCAAGTTCCACCAGCAGTAAGTAGAGTGGCGCGGCACAGAAGGGCGGCCTTCCCAAGATAGTGAGGGGACCCTAAGAACAGCAAATGGCCGTATCATCCTCTAAATCCCAGGTTTTTATGGTCGTTGGGGGACGGGACGTCGTATATCATGTTAAAGGGCGACGATGCATCCTCGGGAACACGTCGCTGGATCAGCTTTCGGTAAACGTTTTCTGACATTAATGCGGAGCCTGGCGCGGCGGTGGACATGACGCACTACATTGGATCACTGTCCCGCGGGGGACGGTTTTGTTCAGCCAGTAGAAACGGCTCTTTAATTTAGGTCCAAACTTTTTATTCCCAGCTCTAAAAGATTCCCAGGGGAGCGTTACCTCATCACCGGGAAGAAGCAGCAGCGGCGCGGCGCGGAAAGAACACAAGTGGTGGCGGAGCGGGAGTGTGGAGGCAAGGAAGTGCTGAATGCGGCCCGGCAGCGAGTCTTGTTGTCTTGTTGTGAGGCTTTGCAAGGGTGTTGTGGTGGTCTAGTGTGTGGCAGGGAGGTGTTGGCAGTGTGTCGGGTGAATATTGTTCCTCTCTGTGGGGACTGAGGAGGGCCCGTGTGTGGTCAATATCTGCCGCCGACACGAGACTCCGCTCTAACCCCTCGTATCTCTGGTGCCTCCCCGACAGGTAAGATGGCTGGGTAAGCAGGCTGGCGGCGAGTCACGGGAGCCGTGAGGGCAGCGGGGGCCCGGGTGGTGGCGGGCCCTCCCCCGGGGGCGGCCTCCCCGGAGCCAGCGGCCCACCTCCGCCTTCAGCGGCTGCTGGTACGGCCCGGCGAGGTGGCCCATCCAGCGGCCATGGCGGACCGGGCAGAGGCCCCGCGGGCCCTGCAGCCCAAGTGGGTGCCGGGGGCGGGGAGGGCGGCCAGTACGTGGGCGGCGGAGGAGGCAGCTTGGAGGACACACTGGAACAATGGAGCCGTAACCCGCTGTTGTGCTGGCTGTGCGAGGAACTGTATGAAGAGCCGTGCCTGCTGGCCTGCTACCACACCTTCTGCTCCCGCTGCCTCAGGCCCAGACTGCACGACGCCAAGATTCTATGTCCGCTGTGTGGGTGAGTCTGACCTTCCCTCCGGGGCGACCTTTGCCTGTTGATGCTAATTCAAGTTTACCCTTGCCAGTCGCCCTTCGCCCTTCCAGTCCAGGCCCTGCGTGGCTCAGACCTCAGGGTGGTGGGGAAGGGGAAGTGCCCTTGTCACGCTTGAGGCAATACGGGGCGCACAGTGGCGGCATGGTGTATGAAGCAGGCAGTAGTAACCCCTGTCCCCTGCAGGAAGGTGACGGCCCTGAAGGAGGGGCAACTCCCCCCGCGGGACAACCTGATGGCCTTCCTGGTGGAGTCATCGTGCGAGGAGCGGCCGCAGTGTGCCAACTGTGATAAGACCAACCAGTCCGCCATGTTCTTCTGTAATACCTGCGGTAAGACGAAGAGAGAGAGAGAGAGAGAGAGAGAGAAAGGAAGAATGAATGGAAGATAAACAGATAGATAACACACACACACACACACACACACACACACACACACACACACACACACCACATAGTGTAGTGGTTAGTACACTCGACTCACAACCAAGAAGGCCTGGACTCGACTCCGGGGCGCGACGAGGAAAACGGGTAAGCAAGCCTCTTAATGTATATCCCCTGTTTATATAACAGTAAATAGGTACAGGATGTAACTCGAGGGGTTGTGGCCCCGCTTTCCCGGTATGTGGCGTGTGGTGTGGTCTCATTCTTCCCCGAAGATCGGTCAGTATGAGCTATGAGCTCTTTCCATAGGGGGAAAGGTTGGCTTGGTGACCAGCAGACGACCGTGGTGAATAACTCTCACACAGACACACACACACACACACCGCGTAGTGTAGTGGTTAACACGCTCGGCTCACACTCGAGAGGGTCCGGGTTCGAGTCCCGGAGGCGGCGAGGCAAATGGGCAAGCCTCTTAATGTGTGGCCCCTGTTCACCTAGCAGTAAATAGGTACGGGATGTAACTCGAGGGGTTGTGGCCTCACTTTCCCGGTGTGTGGAGTGTGTTGTGTTAATGTGGTCTCAGTCCTACCCGAAGATCGGTCTATGAGCTCTGAGCTCGCTCCGTAACAGGGAAGACTGGCTGGGTGACCAGCAGGCGACCCAGTTGAATTACACACACACACACACACACACACACACACACACACACACACACACACAAATAGATAGATAGATGTTTATTGACCACTAAATCACATCACATAGGCAATTTTACGTTGGCAAAGTACATGTGGTCCATGGTATCACATTGCAAATTAATAATAAGGTGGTCCTACTGTCACTATCAGACATAAGATCAGACACTAACTGAAACAAATAAAAGAAATAACTAAATAACTAAAAAGAAACTGCAAAACAGCAATTAAAAAAGACGAAAGCATTAACCACCAATCATGACACAACCACTGAAAAGTTACAACACAACACAATGACGTACAATGTACACACGCTGTGTTCCCCATGTAGACATTGTAAAACACACTCAAACAAACTTAAGAAAACTATAATATGGAAAACACAAACATAAAAACTGTACCACCACTACAAACACATAAAATTATAACACCAAAACGGATAAAGACATAAAGGCAACATAACATTGACACAAAATTACACACAAAATCCCAAAGTAAAACTTACAAACAAAAACAAACCTATTAAAAGAGGCAAAAAACTCATTTATCAAATTAAAAAAGCTACAAAGCAAATAATGCGGCAAGCAGTTACTTGTACACCCCTAAAATGTCATGAGCAGCCTTTACAAGCAAGTTCATTCGAAAGTTTGTCAAAATAGATCATGTAAGGAGATAATGCCATAGAAGTCCCTGATGTGGCGGGTTTGTGGACATATCACCACGTGCCCTTCTAACTGCACAAGGCCACACACACAGACACACTCTTCCACCGGGAGGCGACCGCGCCCTCTTTTGTTCCACCGACCAGTTTCAATAGCTAAGTTGTGTCCTGATAATCTTAAATTTGTGAAGGATATTCTCAACAAGTCATTTATCGCATGTCTTTCTCTGTAAATGTCCTGTAACTCAAGGTATGGATTAATTTCCTTGTATGTGTTACATCTTGAGGTGTTAGCATTGTTAATGGCGTCGTGAACATTTCTTAATAAAACAGACATGTCTGAAATATTGTCGTGTTTCATACGTTGAATAGTTCTACAGACATTGGTGTTGAGGAAATAACGGATCGTATTGCAAATGCCAATGGATCGTCATTCATAGCATTCCTTTCAGTCCACATCTGTTGAAAGAATTTTTGGTGTTTGAACTAAAGTAAATCTGTCAGCGATGGGTAACCAAGCTCACCATAACATACGAGGTGTCGTTTTCCTGACTCCCAACATTTCTTTCATTGCACAGTCGTACAGTTTGATTACAGACTTTACATCTGCACCGACCCAAGACTCTAACCCATACAATAGAGGTGACCTCAGGGCAGCCTCAAACACACCAAGCTTAACAATGAATGGAACATCGTTATTTTTCCTTACGAAAGAGAAGAATTTCAAAGCATGGTACAGATTCACTAGTGAACGGTGGCCCTAAATAAACATAAGTATTACAATGTTCAATATTTAGACCTTCCAAACACAACATCTCTAAATCACCTGAATCACTGTTAATAGCAAAAAACTTAGTTTTACCTCTATTTACCTTCATGCCGTAATCACAAGAAAATTTATGCAACAAGCTCACCTTTCTCATCATGCCTTCTCTTGTTGTTGACACACACACACACACACACACACACACACACACACACACACACACACACACACACACACACACACACACACACACACACACACACACACACACATATATATATATATATATATATATATATATATATATATATATATATATATATATATATATATATATATATATAATGATTGAAGTGGCGTGCAGCTGCGCGCCACTTCCTTCACACTTACTTCCAGTCATTATATTTTTCCACAAATACTACAGACACTATTTCAAACAACCAGAAGTTCCAAATATTTTCACATAGATTAACTATAACAATGCAGTAACAGTAGTAGTAGTAATAGTTGTAGTAGTAGTAATAGTAGTAGTAGTAGTAGTAGTACCAGCAGCAGTAGCAACCAAACTTAAGTACGTAGTAATTGTTATTATTGTCATTTTCCTTCATGGTGGCAGCGTGTTCCTAGTTATTGTTATTGTAGTGCCAAGCTTCCATTGATATCACAACGCCCTCTTGTTGCTTTATCTTGGCGTGTACTCGTTTCCTCAACCACGCCCTCTCTTCCCTTCCCTCAGGCCAGGTGCTCTGCGGACACTGCCGGGAAGAGACGCACAGAGCTCGCATGTTTTCACTTCACGATATCATCCACATGTCCAAGCGAGGGAAGGAAGCCAACAGAAAGGTGCGTCGGGGGGTTCCTTTCGGTGGTGGAGGTTGTGGTGGTGGTGGTGGTTGTGGTGGTGATCTCTTGTTCTCCTATTCATGATTGCATTTTCAAAGTCCGATTTCTTTCTTTTTTTTTATTGATAATTTGTTGTATCCAATTTTTCTTTTTTTCCTCTTTTTCTTTTTCATTCCAGTTTTTTTTTTTTTTATCTTGTTTTATCGCCTTCTTTCTTGCTATTAGTTTCCTTCTTCTCACTCTTTTTTTGGTATTTTCATCCATTTGCCTCATTGTCTGTTTTTATTTATTCATCCTTACTTGATTTTTTTGCTTCTCTCTCTCTCTCTCTCTCTCTCTCTCTCTCTCTCTCTCTCTCTCTCTCTCTCTCTCTCTCTCTCTCTCTCTCTCTCTCTCTCTCTCTCTCTCTCTCTCTCTCTCTCTCTCTCTCTCTCTCTCTCTCTCTCTCTCTCTCTCTCTCTCTCTCTCTCTCTCTCTCTCTCTCTCTCTCTCTCTCTCTCTCTCTCTCTCTCTCCATTTCACATTTCTCATTCTTTTATACTTTATTTCCTCTTCGCAGTGTCAACATTTAGCTATGTCGAATCCTCTTCTGTTTGCATGTGGTAATGTTTTGCTTCCTGTTTTTGTTTACTTCAGTTAGTCTTTTTATTTTATTTTCGTTTTTCTCTTCTCTTTTATTTTGTATTGCTTTGTATATACAGTTGTTTCCTCGTGAGTGTTTAAGTCTTCTCTTCGTATCTCTTCTTTATCCATCTTTGCTTGTTCTTCCTTCGTTTCTTTTAGCTTGATCTTTTTTTCTTTTTTTTTTTTTTTGTCTGTCATTCGTAGTCATTTGAGTATTTGTTTTTGTTTATGTTTACTGATGTCTAAATCTGTTATGTCCATTTCTCATTAATTTCGTATCCTGTCTGTCTGTTTCAACTTTTTTTTTTTTCTCTCTCTCTCTCTCTCTCTCTCTGTCTTTCTCTTTTTTGCTTTAAATTTTTCTTCCTCTTTACTGTGTGTGCGCGTTTTCTCTTTCTTTTTTTAATCTTTCGTAAACTCATTTCCATGTTTGCGCGTCTGTCTGTCTGTCTGTCTGTCTGTGTTTCTGTCGGTTAGTCTGTTTAATCATTTGGTTTTGCAAGTGTTGATGCGTGGGTGTGTGGATATGTAAGTCCACTCTGTTTTATATTTGTTCATTTCTCCTTTTCATGACGTCTATTTGTGTTTCTCTCCTGCCGCTGACGTAAGAATTTTTAGGTGACGACATTTCCTTACCTTCCTAATGACGATGCCTCCCCTTCTCATGACGTACATCCCGTTTTGACGTCTATCTCCCCTCCTGGTGGTGATGTCTGTGTCTTTGGTTTTCCGTCCTTTATGTCTGTTTCCTGTGGTTCTTATTCCTCTGATGTCTGTAACCATTAGTTCTCTGCCCTTGATGTCTGTGTCCATTAGTTTTCTCTCTTACTGGCCTTATTATCACCTGTTTCTTTTCTTTTCTTTTTTTCTTGATCTCTGTCACTGGTTCTCTGTACTTTACGTCTGTGTCCTGTGGTTCTCTTCCTCTGTACCCATTAATTCTCTGTCACCTGATATCTGTGCCTTTTTTTCCTCATAATGTCCCCTCTATCATCTTTTTTTTTTTTTTCTTTTCCTGATGCGTCTGTCTCTGGTTCTTTATCCTTTTCGTCTGTGTTATGTGGTTTTCTTCCTGTTACCATTAGTTCTTTATCACTTGATGTCTGTGTTTTTTATCCATCTGATGTCTGTGTCCTCTGGTTATCTCTTTGTCCAGTGGCCCTTCCTCTCTTCTGCTCACTTACTATTCCCTCACTGCCGCCTCTATCCCCAGTTTTCTCCCCCACCTAATTTCTGTCCTCTGGTTCTCTCCCCCCTCAGTGCACCATGCATGGGGAGCCGCAGATCATGTTCTCGACCACCAAACGCACCATGTTGTGCATCACTTGCTTCAGGGAAACCTCCATCGACGATCGCCTCCACTGCATCGACCTCGACACCGCCTATACCCAAGGATGCAAGAAGCTCGACCGCGCCGTCATGGTCAGTGCACTCCCTTCTTCGTCCTCCCCTTCTCCTTGAGTGATTTGTACCTGCCTCATTCGCCTCTCCTTTCCTCTTTTATTTCTTTTTTTTTTCTTCTTGGCAATCTTTCTCTCATTTTTTTTCTTTCTTTTCTACTGACTATCATCACTTTATTTCATCAATTATTTTTTTTCTCCTGGATGACTTGTGGTTCCCTCCCTCTTTTATCCGTTTCCTTCCCATCTTACCTTTTTTTCCCTTACAATGCTAAATCCATCCTTCTTTTTCCTGGTTATATATATATATATATATATATATATATATATATATATATATATATATATATATATATATATATATATATATATATATATACCTTTGCATGTTGTCCTTTCTTTTATTTTTTCCTTTTTTTTCTGAATCTATGCTCTCGACTTTTTTAATACCATCATTTTCTTTTTTTCATTACCTTAAAGTACAAAACAGTTTCTTAATACGACTGAGAAATCTATTTATGTTTTATTTACTTCATTTCGTTTTATTTTTCTGTTCCTCTTCTTTCACACACCACATCCCAGCTTTCCGTTACCCTTGATACTCTTTTCTTTTTTTCCGTTATCCTGAAACACCATAAAAACTCGTACATGACTGAGCAACGCTCGCCTGCCTCTCCCTCCTCTCTTTCTTTGCTGCATTCCTCATTTTTTTCCTCTTTTTTTTAACGTGATGTACTGAAAGCAAAAACTCCGCGATGCATGATGCCTTTTGATCTCGCAATCTGTGACGCTCTAATACGGACCAGACTCTCTCTGCATGCTCCCTCGCACCGTAATATACCCTAATGCGGAGTAATAACAATATCGCGCACTGCTTTCACCCTCCGCCGCACCCTCGCCATCAGCGCCCGTCGAGCAGTAAGTCTACGTTACCACACGCCAGATTTCATTTACCTCGCAGACTTATTGTTGCACTTTGTCCTGACATATTGGTGGAGTTAGTAGTTTGTTAGAGTTCTCCTGCGCTTAGTTACATAGTGATGTGTGTTACTGCTCCATTCTACGCCTTGTTAGTCGGTTTAGTTAATTCTGTTGTTGTTTGATATACATTCCACGGTGTAAATTGTTTCAAAAGTAGAATATCAAAACATTTTCTGAACTGAAATAGCTAACTTTTCATCTTTCATTTCCTTTCTGAGAGCGAGGTACTAAACGGAAATTTCCATCATTTTACCTTATTTTTCTACTTACTTACTTTTTCATTTACTTATTTTTTACTTATTTCTTTATAAGCCCTTGAACAGACGGCCTGACTTTATCAACGATATTTGCTTATATTCATATTAACTACCCAACTGTCATGCTGCACGTCACTCACCTTAACCTCTAGCAGTGCGAGACTCGTTCACGTTACTAAAAGCACCGCCTCCTTCCTCCGTTACTCACTAGTCACGTAGTTAATTAACACAGCATATTGTTACACTTCTACAGGTAAAAATCACGCACCTCATTAACGTCCGCACAGACACCTTGTTACACACGCACACACACTTTTTAATGTCCACGCAGACAACTTGTTATACACACTCAAATATTTAAACACACACACACACACACACACACACACACACGCACGCACGCACGCACGCACACTCACACACACACACACGCACGCACGCACGCACGCACGCACGCACGCACGCACGCACGCACACGCACGCACACACACACACACACACACACACACACACACACACACACACACACACACAGACTTCTTTTAATGCGCATACTTACATTGACCTGTATACTTTGTTATGTACACAGCAACGTCAACATTAGCGAAACGTTTTTTTTTTTTTTTTCCTTCTTCCTCTTATTCTTTTGACGCCCGCCCTGATGTTTACGTACAGGCACACACCTTGTCACACGCACACACTCACACACACACACACACACACACACACACACACACACACACACACACACACACACACACACACACACACACACACACACACACACACACACACACACACACACACACACACAGAGAGAGAGAGAGAGAGAGAGAGAGAGAGAGAGAGAGAGAGAGAGAGAGAGAGAGAGAGAGAGAGAGAGAGAGAGAGAGAGAGAGAGAGACTAAGTGCATGCATGTAATCAAACCTGAACAAAACAAATCAGATGAGCCATTAACTCAGGCGCTCCCACTTACCTGTATTAAAACGTAGAGTAATTATGTGCCTCATTAAGATCACAGGAACACAAACAACACCTGGTTAAATGTACAGGTATCTAGTTAGGCCTAAACTTATTAAAAAATCAGGTGCCCATTAGCTAAGATGCTTTGCTCTACAAGGACTCAATCACGAGGCTCATTAACTTCACAGGTATACAAGTAATTACCTGGTTCGGTGTACAAGTATGTAGTTACACCTGTGCTTATAAACTTTTTCGTGGGCTTATGAGCGAGTACTTTGTTTTACTCTATATCATTTTTTTTTTTTTTTTTGTTTCTCAGATACACAAAAATCACACGAATCATTTTATAGGTTGATTTTGTGACACTCCTTCAACCTTTTTCAATCTTTTTGTTGTTTTCCTTTTTCATTCCTTTTTAATTACACATAATACGGACTTCTTAAGAAAATATATTACATAACCGATTTCTCTTACTACTACCACTACTGCTAAAGCAACAAAACAACAACAACTACTACTACTACTACTACTACTACTACTACCACTACCACTACTACTACTACTACTACTGCGATTACTGCTACTACCACCACCACCACTACTACTACTACTACTACTACTACTACTACTACTACCACTACTACTACTACTGCTACTACTACTGCTACTACTACCACCACCACTGCTGCCACTACTACACCACCACCACTACCACCCACTGCTGCTACTGCTGCAACAGCTACTACTACTACTGCTACTGCTCCTGCTACTACTACTACTACTACTACTACTACTACTACTACTACTACTACTACTACTACCATTCACACAAATCCGTTCATTCATCAAGTGAGCCATCTGCGTCACACCTGCATTCATGATTCACGAGATTAATAAAGTCCAGGTACTTTCACTCAATTGACGTGGAGAATCTGCATGTTTGTAGTTAATTTCCTTGAGTTCCCTGTCGTTTTTTGTCTTTTGGTTCTTTCTTAGTGTCGCAATAAGAGGACTTTTGATTTTAGTTTTGGCTTTTTATCTTATTGTTGCCTTGTAAAATATATGCTACTTACTTTTTTTTTTATTTATCTCTCTCTCTCTCTCTCTCTCTCTCTCTCTCTCTCTCTCTCTCTCTCTCTCTCTCTCTCTCTCTCTCTCTCTCTCTCTCTCTCTCTCTCTCTCTCTCTCTCTCTCTCTCTCTCTCTCTCTCTCTCTCTCTCTCTAACTCTCTCTCTCTCTCTCTCACACACACACACACACATGCATTTACTAACCCTTTGCACTAACGCTTCCCTCTCCCCCCTTTGCATCACAAGCTTCCCGGGGAGACGCTTATTCCCATCGACACAGCCTACACGCAGGCCAGACAGAAGCTTGACCGCGCTGCCATGGTAAGTGTGCATGCGTGTTCGTGTCGAGCTAATAGGGAGCAGTAGGAAGGTTGATTAATGGATGGGAATAAGTAATTGAGTAAGTTAAGTGTAGTATGTCTAATGGGTTCTAATGGGTTCTAATGAGTTATTTCCTACAGGTTTTCGCGTGTGTTTATGTTGTTTTGCTTGTGTTGTCTTCGGTAGAGTGTGTCTGTGGTTATTATGGAGGTATGATAGGTGAGTTTATAGATAGGTGTGATTATAATTGGGTTTGTTTTATCCAGGGATCGCCACGTGCAGGGCTGGTGGCTTCCTGCAGCTTCTTATTCTGCGTGTTACGAGCAAGGTGTTAGTTCCGAGGATACAGGAAGCTTTTAAAAGACTTGATAAATTTGTAGATAAGCATGGTGGTGATAATTAGGTTTGCTTTATATAGGGACCTCCACGTGTAGGCCTGATGGCGTCTTAAACCTTCACTTGTTTGCTTATGCTCGGTTTTTCCCTACTTGCTTAGAAAAGTAAGGAGAAGCATTGGCAGAGAGTTAAGATACATATAGAAATGCAGTGTTCCCAGGAGAAGCATTGACAAAGAGGGCACATATAGACGTACACTGAGTTCCAAGGAGAAGTATTGACAAAGAGTTAAGATAAGGTACATATAGGAAAAGCATTGACAAAAAAAAAAAAGAGTAAAGGTACATATATAAGTACGGAGTTCCCAGGAGAAGCAGTGACAAAGAGGGCACATATAGAAGTACGCTGAGTTCCCAGGAGAAGCATTGACAAAGAGTTAAGAAAAGGTACATATAGAAATACACTAAGTTCCCAGGAGAAGCATTGACAACGACTTAAGTTAAGATACACATAGAAAAGCAGAGTTTCCCAGAAGAAGCACTGACAAAAGACGGCACATATAGAAGTTCATTGAGTTCCCAGGAGAAGCATTGACAAAGAGTTAAGTTAAGGTACAAACATATACGAGTAGAAATACAGTAAGTTCCCGTGGTAAGGTTCCCCGTTTGTGTCCTTGCAGAGTATCCGGGAGTTGCAGAATTCAGTGCGAGACGGGTTATCTTGTTCAAGGCGCTACTCGACGAACTGCGGAAGAACATGGAGACGGAGAAGCACAACATCAACACCCTCTCGGAAAACCTGCAAGAGACCGTCAGACGAACGCACGATATCCTCATGCGGGAAGTGGATGGGTGAGGATCCTGATTCGTTTTCTTTAGTCTCCCCCTTCGGTTATTCAGTGTCTCGTTCTCCATTTTCTGTTTGGATTAAGATTTGAAGGATTTTTTCGTTTTCTTTTCTTTTTTAGAAGTTTTTTTTTTTCTTCTCTTATTGATAGTCGCATTCGATCTCTTCTTCTTCTTCTTCTTCTTCTTCTTCTTCTTCTTCTTCTTCTTCTTCTTCTTCTCTTTATATTGTTAGTCTTGTCTTTATCCTAATCCTTAAATTTGTAAAGTTTCTCTCTCTCTCTCTCTCTCTCTCTCTCTCTCTCTCTCTCTCTATTTTGTTCGTTCTTTTCTTGTGTGTGTGTGTGTGTGTGTGTGTGTGTGTGTGTGTGTGTGTGTGTGTGTGTGTGTGTGTGTGTGTGTGTCATCAGTTTCTTTCTCTCAGACCTGATGTTTCGCCTGCCTTCATTGTGTGTTGCGCTTCTTGCTGCATTGTCAGTTCGTGATTCATTCAGTTGCGTCTCTGTTCAAAAGGGAGGAAATACAAGTTATATTTTTCATGGCTCGTGCCAGAATGTTTTCTCTCCTATGAATTTATTTTAGTGTTATGTGTCTGGTACGTATCTTTGTCTCTATGTTTGTGTCTGTAGTGTGTTTTTTTTTTTCCTCTTTCTTTTGTTCTTTTCTTTTGCTTTCCACTTTATTGATTCTTTTATTCTTTCTTTCCTGTTTTTATCTTTTATCCCTTTTTTTCTTCTATCCATTTTCTTTCTTTTCTTTAACTCTTACATCATTCCGTCCTTCTTTCCTTCCTTCCTTCCTTCATCCATTCATTTATTCGTTCATTCACTTATTTATCGATTTTTATTTTTCTTCTTCGCTGAATTTCACTGCTCTTTCGCCTCTCCTTTCCTTAACATAAAATACTTGTCAATTTATGTCTTTGTGTTCGTCATACGCTTGTAATACAGATCTATTTTTATTTTTACGTGTGTGTGTGTGTGTGTGTGTGTGTGTGTGTGTGTGTGTGTGTGTGTGTGTGTGTGTGTGTGTGTGTGTGTGTGTGTAATGTTTTCCCATCTTGCCTTTGTAATACACGTCCATTCGTCCATTCTTACCTCCCTGCACACACACACACACACACACACACACACACACACACACACACACACAATTCCAGTCATATTACAAGAACACATTTATATTTTTGTCATTGTTCTCCTATAATGCCCCACAATTCCCTCTTTGTGGCTGTAATGTAATGACCGGTGTGGTGTGGCGTCCCTCACAGGCAGTACGAGGTGAAGGACAAGTTGTTTCGCAGTCAACTGGCGTCACTCGGGGCGCTGCTGCCGATCATTCAGGTGCATCTGTTAATGTGCACCACCTTCTCCTCTTCCGCTTCCAAGTATGAGTTCCTCGACCTCGTGTTCCAGTTGATGGAGAGGCTAGCTGCCATCGCTCACCTTTCACATCCGCTTAGGTGAGTTCCCCTTCACCCCGCCGTCTGCCAGTCTGCCTACCTTGATGTCTGAGGCTCAGTCTGTCTGTGCGTTTGTCTCTTTCCTTCCGTCTGGTGTGATGCGTTAGGTTGTGCTACCGTCTGAGTGGCTGCTTATAGTGCTCCTGGGATGGAGGGAGGGTTTGGTGGCCCCCTTGCACAGTGTAGGGCAAAGAGACGGTGTGTGATAGTCAGGGGTGGTGGTGCATGAGGGCCGAGTGTTTGGCTGTGTGGTAACTGTTGTGGGTGACTTTGTGACTGAAGGAATAATTAGTTGCTTCCTTGATTATGTCCTTGATATATTGCCACACTGGCTCACTGACCGGCTGACTGGCTTCTTTACTGTTTTCCTCCCGGTTTGCCTGTCTGCTTGCCTGTTTGCTGGAAAGACTGGCATGTTAAGTTAACTGCCACCTGACTGGTTCATTCATATTGGTTAGTCTGCCACTCACTTCACTGGCTAACCAACTACATGTTTGAATTCCGTCAAGCTGATTAACTAATTGGCTAGTCGATTAATTACAGTGCCGATTGTCTATTTATCGAGTTAATTGACCATTTGTCTGTCTGGCTTGATGGTTTGTCAGATGAATGTCCGTCTCTTTGGCAAGGCTGCTGGCTGGCTGACTGGCTGGCTGGCTACCTACCTCACCCACTTGCAGAAAGACTGGCTGGCCCCATGACCGGGTTTTTGCTTGTCTACCTGGCTGCCTGCCCACCTGTCTGCTCGGCTGACTGGCTGACTAGGAGTTGATTACGAGCATGGCTGATTGATTGGATGGCGGGGAACTGTGCTAGTCACATGATTAGCTAGTTATTCGTTTGGTTGACTGATTTATTGTTCATCTGTCTGGCTGACTGATTGGCTGGCTAGTCGGCTGGCTGGCTGGCTGGCTGGCTAGCTGACTGGCTGGCTGACTGGCTGACTGACTGGATGGCCGGCTAGCTGGTTGGCTGGTTGACTGGCTGGGTGGCTGGCTTGCTGGCTGGCTGGCTGGCTGGCTGGCTGGCTGGCCCACCACGGGAGCAGCTGTGTACCTGCCTAAGTTAAAGGGCGATAGCTCGGCGCCGCCTTCCTGGTGAGCCTTCTTCCCGAGCTGGGAGGACGATGCCGGTGTGTGGGGGTGTGGGAGGCGACCGTGTGTGTGTGTGTGTGTGTGTGTGTGTGTGTGTGTGTGTGTGTGTGTGTGTGTGTGTGTGTGTGTGTGTGTGTGTGTGTGTGTGTGTGTGTAGGTGTGGGAAGCGACTCAGTAAGCAGTTTGTAGATGGACGTATTGCAACAACAGAAAATATCATGGCTGTGTGTGTGTGTGTGTGTGTGTGTGTGTGTGTGTGTGTGTGTGTGTGTGTGTGTGTGTGTGCCCATCATACTTACCTGTGAACGATCGTCTTTCAGTTCGTAGTTGCGAGTTACCTTTAGTTATGAACGACGGACGAGCCTCCAAGTAGTGTGTTCCCCTGCACGCCTGCCCGCACGCACGCTCACGCACGCACCCACGCACGCATCAGAACACCTAGGCCTCGTGATCTCCCGTGACCTGACCTTTGGAGAGCTCTACCCAGTGACCCAATCCACCTGACCCAGTGTAACCTGACCTCTTTGCATGTCGATCTTTTTTATTATTTATTTTTTTTGTAAATGTTCTTGATGTCTTCCTTATTTCCTTCGTTTCGTCCTTCATTCTTTTTTTTTTCTTTTGTGATTCGCTTTACCTCCTTACTTTCTTACTTCCTTCCTCCTTCTCTTCCATATTCTTCTCCATATTCCTTCCTTTCTTGGACACTTTCTTCTTTTCCTCCGTTATTTCTTCCTCCAGTCCCTTCTTTCCTCTTCCCTTCCCTTCCCTTTCTCTTTCCTTCCTTCCTCACCCTGCCTCTTCCCTTCCTTCACTGTGGTCTGGCCTGCGTCCCACAAAATTTGTCTTCTGTTCACTGATCTTGTGTCAATCCCTTTCTGGTGAAGATTTTTCCTAATTTGTGCTACGTGTGCAGGTGTTTCCTATCAATTGGTATCTGTGTGACCTGTATTCCCTCACCTTAACCACCACCACCCTCACCACCACCACCACCACCACCACCTCCACCACCACCACCACCACCACCACTACTACCTCCACCTGCAGCAATGAGTAATTATTTATCGTCCCGCCTAAAAGTGCTCACTTGCCGGAAAGTTTTAATAATTTAGAGATAACCCAAACTTTACGCCCAGTTACTTCATCGCATAATCCTTCCTCCTCCTCCTCCTCCTCCTCCTCCTCCTCCTCCTCCTCCTCCTCCTCCTCCTCCTCCTCCTCCTCCTCCTCCTCCTCCTTCTCCTTCATACCTTTCCTGTCCTCTCTCCTCCTCCTCCTCCTCCTCCTCCTCCTCCTCCTCCTCCTCCTCCTCCACGTTCCGCGAAAGTTCCTCCTCCTACTTCTCGACTTCTCCTCCTGTTCCTCCTTTTCCTATTCCTCCTCCTCCTCCTCCTCCTCCTCCTCCATGTTCTCCTCACCCCTTCTTCTCAACTCCTCAAATTCTCCTCCTTTACTTCTCCCCCTCCACTCCTCTCCTCGTTTTCCTCCTCCTGCTCTTCCTCCTACTCTTCCTCCTGCTCCTCCTCCTCCTCCTCCTCCTCCTCCTTCTTCTCCTCCTCCTGCTTCTCCTCGATTCCTTTTTCTCTTCATCTTTTTCTCCATCTTGATTCCTCCTCATCATCATCTTCTGTTCTTTGTTTCCTCTGCTTTTTCTTTTAATTCCCTCTCCTCCTCTATTTTTCCTAAATCTCTCTCTCTCTCTCTCTCTCTCTCTCTCTCTCTCTCTCTCTCTCTCTCTCTCTCTCTCTCTCTCTCTCTCTCTCTCTCTCTCTCTCTCTCTCTCTCTCTCTCTCTCTCTCTCTCTCTCTCTCTCTCTCTCTCTCTCTCTCTCTCTCTCTCTCTCTCTCTCTCTCTCTCTCTCTCTCTCTCTCTCTCTCTCTCTCTCTCTCTCTCTCTCTCTCATCCTCCCGCCTTTCCATCCGTCCATCCATCACCTTTACCTTCCCGAAACAGCTTCCGTTCGCCCTTCCCTTTCCAGCGGGCTTGTTGATATATTTAGTTTTAAGGAATGTTTATATATTATGATTTAACTTCAATGTACAAATATGTGAATATATGTATGTGTACACGTGCAAAATAGTGCTCCACATGCACATTTTTTACACCTGTGCTCATGAGTATTCTTACCTGTATACGCTTCTACCACTTGGTGACGGTGGGGCGCCTGGCTGTCCCCTCCCCCCGGCTCTGTTGCCCCTCGCCTGCTAATTCACACTTTAGTAACATACTTTTTCACCCCAAGCTCATTCCCCAGGCCCGGCCAGAGCAGCCAGGTGCGCAGTAACTTCAAGAGTGAGTTCTCGCGCAGTCTGGAGCCGCTGCTGTCCGTGATGGGAAAGGGCCGCGGTGACCCCCACGCTGGACTGCCCTCAGGTAGGCCGCGCGTCCTTCCAGCCATGATCTTAGAATGTTTAGAACTCTCGCAAAAGTTGGTTTCAAAGACCATAGAGATAGTTAATCGTGTCTTCATGGGTGTTTATCTAAGTGATGAGGCAAAGTTGTAGTCAATCTATCACTAGAACCAAGGAAACACTCTTGAAAACCATCGTATAACTCTCACTGTAGCCTGTTGAAAGGAACTGATCTAAGACGAGTTTGAGTATAATGTCCCATTGTAGAGTATATTATCTTCTCTTTAATTTTCCTTCACTCTTCCTCATTATTTCTCTCTATTTCTGTGTACTCTTCTTTTCACCTCACTTGTTCATTACACTATTTCATCTGTGTGGCGCTAAGGAGCGAGGCACATGGTGGGTATACTTATTTGTGCCGCCTTCGTCGGCATGTCAACTTGGTATATAGGAAACAGTACAACCAGCCAAGTTAATGGTAGGGAAAGAAGAGACAAGTGATGTCAGTTTACGTCCAATCTTTTAACTTTTCATCTTGGGTCTCGCTGTATGGAAATATAACCAGAGTCGATGAAAAGAGAGTGAAAGTGTTCAGCTCAATACTAAGTGGAGAGCCGCGCGGTTTCTTTGGTGAGATCTGGAGACTACATTCAATCTTTTACCTCGCCTATCGCATCTCTGCATGGAAATATAACCATAATACGATAAAAAACCAGATGCTGAGGGATGCCTGACGTGACCTTTCCGGCAGGGTCTTCAGGCTGCAGCGAGAAGCAATCGTCGGAGGGTGGCTGTGCGTCCCGGCCGCCCTCCGCCGCCTCCGTGATGGGGCCTCCTCCCTTCGGAATGCCCGGGTCCCGCCGCTCCCTCTCCGCCGCCAAGCTGAAGATTATGGAGACTGGGGGACCCTTCGCCGAGCACTGCAAGACCCATGAGAATAAGTTTCGAGTAAGAGATACGTCTCTCTCTCTCTCTCTCTCTCTCTCTCTCTCTCTCTCTCTCTCTCTCTCTCTCTCTCTCTCTCTCACCCAAGTAATTTAGTACAAATGTGTATATACAAGTAATTCCATAGGCAATACACACACACACACACACACACACACACACACACACACAAGCACCAGCGGATCTGTTTGGAGGCTGCAAGCTCCTGTCCTCACCCCCTGCAGCAAGAACTGACGGCCAAGTTCACTCGACTAAAGGAGGAAGCGCATGAGCTACACCGGGACGTAACCCACCGCCGCTGCCTGACGCGCCGAGGCCGGGTGGAGGAGATCGTGAGGGAGTGTGCGGCGCTGGAGGACGAGTTCCGAGCGTATTCCGACGAGATGGAGGAGCTGAGAGGGGTGTTTGATTCCGCGTGGGAGGAGCAGATCCAGAGAGTGTACGCGGAGCAGGAGGTGTTCCAGTCTCAGGTGAGTACTTGGTCTCTATACAAATTCCAAGCAAGTGCGAGTAAATTCCACCCACCAAGATTCCTCCATGAAAGTTTCACCCCAAAGTAATTTCCCTCCATAATAAATTCTCCCCTCCTTCCCCTAGCCTGACCTAACAGAACATGGCATAACACAGTTTGTCGCGGGGGAATTACTAAGGGGGAGTTTTGTGACTGGAATGTTGGATAGCAAAAATTTCACGTAGGAGGAAAAGAACTCATGACACTTGGGACTATTGTCTTACTGCTACTACTACTACTACTACTACTACTACTACTATAATACTACTGCTGCTACTACTACTACTACTACTACTACTACTACTGCTGCTGCTACTGCTGCTGCTGCTGCTGCTGCTGCTACTACCACCACTGCACTGCTGCTGCTGCCACCACCACCACTGCTGCTGCTACTGCCACCTACACCACCACCACCACCACTGCACCACCACCACCACCACCACTGCCACCACCACCACCACCACCACTGCTGCTGCTGCCACCACCACCACCACCACCACCACCACCACCACCACCACTGCTGCTGCTGCTGCACCACCACCACTGCTGCTGCCACTGCTGCCACCACCACCACCACCACCACCACCACCACCACCACCACCACCACCACCACCACCACCACCACTGCTACTGCTACTACTACTACTGCTGCCACCACTGCTACTACTAATACCAATTCTACTACTAATAATAATAATAATAATAATAATAATAATAATAATAATAATAATAATAATAATAATAATAATAATAATAATAATAATAATAATAATAATGATAATAATAATAATAATGATGATAATGATAATTTTAATAATAATAATAATAATAATAATAATAATAATAATAATAATAATAATAATAATAATAATAATGCTACTACCACTACTATCACTACTCTACTTCTACTACTACTACTACTACTACTACTACTACTACTACTACTACTACTACTACTACTACTACTACTACTACTTCTTACATTACCCTACGGGACACTACAAAACAAATAAACACTCAGTTCGTTAGCATTTGTCAGCGCTTCTCCCTCCTTATGCATCTTCCTGCCTTGACTTTCACAGCTCCCCACCTTCCTTACCCTGCTGCAGTTCATTCCCAGCACCACAGAGCAGCTACCGGTACAGCAATCTACATCACATCTGCATCCACTGACCTCCCACTAAGACTCTTCATACATACTTTTCTCTCAACGTAGATGGAGAAGGGTAACACTCAAACACCTTTAATAGAATCGAGTCAAGAGGTTTTCGCTTTCGTCTCATCATCTTCGCTCCTCTAAATGACCGTCTGCAAATTATCACTCAGCGCCACAATGATGCATCTCTTTCTTCTACTATTATTATCGTGTTGTTTTTTTGTCTCTCTGAACTTTGTAATTGTATGTTCCCCTTCTCTCGCAGTCTCAATGTACATAACTTACTACATGTACTCATTATTATTCTGTCATCATTATTTAGGGAGCTTACAGTTTAAGATAGGGAGCTTACAGTTTAAGTGGGCCTTTTTTTTATATATTTCGTTGCCCTTCCTAAGTGTCCCTCTTGAATAAAAAAAATATGTGTCTCTCTTTCATCTAATGGGAACTAAACACCGTGGCTTGATCTGTTTTCTGCTTACTCTCACTCTTATTCTATCCATTTCACAATTTAATAGGTAACTTGTAACTTCACTCTTTCTCTCCTTCCACTGGCGAATGGGAACTCTGCGCCCGCTTCTGTTTTCTCTTCTTGTTCTGTCCGGACTATTTCAGGAGAGGAGAATCAAAACACCCTACGGAGATAAATTGGCCAGTCCGATTACAACATTTTTCCGATTGATTTTTTTCTTTGGTAGGGGAAAGAAGAGAGAGGATCGGCAATTTAGGTGACTCTTTATCTATAGTCTTCTTTACATCCTTCGTCAGCTTCCTTTATGTGACTTGGGAGAGGAATAAGTGAGGTGTGACATGAGTCTTTCACATTCATCTTACTCAAGTGACGTGATGCTGAAACGAAGACCACGTGATTCTGAGCACAGACAGACAGACGAACAGACAGATAAGAAAGCTATGCTAATTGATTTATTTAAAAAAATTATACTATGATTTAAGTTTCTCTCTCTCTCTCTCTCTCTCTCTCTCTCTCTCTCTCTCTCTCTCTCTCTCTCTCTCTCTCTCTCTCTCTCTCTCTCTCTCTCTCTCTCTCTCACACACACACACACACACACACACACACACACACACACACACACAGACACAGACAGCGACAGTATGCAGTATGGGTTCAGGTGAGCTGCGGCCTGCCAACCATCCGTTTAGGTTCGATCACCAAAACCCCATTCAGTCCGCTGCTCGCGCCTCTAATCCGCCTTAAAAGCTTGCAACAAAAATCTGTCGGTGTTGTGCGGCGTCAGCGGGGCGGAGGGAGGCCGGGAGCTTAGGCTGGAAAAACCCCGCCCCCTTCCCGCCCCCTTTCCGCCCCCTTCCCGTCCCATTCCGTCCCATTCCCGTCCCCTTCCCGTCCCCTTCCCGTCCCCGTTCCCTCCCGCCCCGCCCTAGTTACGCCGCGCCCCACGCTCACGCAAACTATCATTCTACCGCGTGAACTTTGCCCCCCGAGTGACGCCTCTACAAACACGCCTGACCTTTGCCAATACAGCAGAGCAAATAGTGAACTGTGACCTTATAGCATGATATTTTAGTAATGAACTTAGCAACACGAGGTCAAATGATGAGATGGGTTAAGTTAGGAGTCTGCTGCTGTGTTGGTCTGTTCTCTGACATTTTCGTGTTTTTGTTTATAATTAATTTTTTAAGTGTTATTGAGAGTTGTTTTTCTCTTGTTGTTTGCACTCTTAGCTAGACTCCTTTAAATGTGGCGAAAAATAGAATAAAGATAATGGCAACAACAACAACAGCAACGTCAACATCATTTTCATTAAAAAGAAGAAAGAAAAATGTATAATGATCACATTTAGGTTTCATGAGATTTGATCCATTAACTCTGATATACAGGAAATTTCAAGAAACATGAAAATTTTGGTTTGCGTTAGATTATCTAATTTATCTAACTTAATCTTCCCTAACATACCTTGACTTGAATTTGCTTAACGTAATTTAATCCTATCTAACCAAGTCTCTCCTAACATGTCTTGATCTAAACTTGCTTAATTAACGTATCCTAATCTTATCTAACTTAATATCTCTTAACATAACTTGATCTAAACTTGCTTAACGTAATATAATCTTATCTAACTTAATTTCTCCTAACTCTACTAACCTTTTAAGGAACTGGCAATCAAGTGGGTCTTTTTTGTTATATTCTTCTGTTGTCCTTGGTCAGCTTCCCTCTTTCCATGAAAAAAAAAATACCTTGGCCTAAACTTGCTTAACGTAATCTAATCTAACTCAAAACTTACCCACCTTAGAACTGGTTGACTGGTGTGGCTGTGCTCTTCTTGGCTATAAATAGATTAACAAATACTTGCACATAGCATAACGTTTCATATTCCCCACACACACATACCTAGCTTGTTACATCACCGCACCTCCTTCACTGTGATGTAACCAGCGCGCTGTGTTGCAGGTGAATGACGTGTCCAGCTTGAGAGACGAGAACAAGAGGCTCATGATAATCGCACAGCAGCTGGAACCTTACATCCGCTCTATCACTGCCCTTATGGAAAGAATATCGCCCAAACTCCAGGTCAGTGTTGTGCCTTCCACCTCCTTAGCCTCTTGGGGTTTCTTGAGGTTATTGTGGGTTTGGTTAATTGTTGTTGCTTTTTATGAGGTTAAGGTTTTGTTTATTTATTAGTTTGTTTTACTGGACTAGTATGTTGTTATATTTTGTTTGGTTTTCTGTTGTTTTTTTTTATTATTGATTCTTATTGGGTCGTTGTTTTGTTTTGTTAGATTCTAAGGTTTTTTTATTATTTTGCTTATTTTGGGATTCTTCTCGTTTAATGTTTTTTTTTTTTTTAGTAATTCATTGTTTTAATTTGTTATCTTTTTCTTATCTTTTTGCTTTTTATACAGTGGTTTTATTATTGTTTTATTTGTGTGCTGATTTGTTGTTTTATTTTGATGGGATTTTAGGATTTTACTGACGTGATATTCTAATGTCTTAAAATATCAGGAATACACTTGAGGAAGGATTCAAAATTCTACCTTGGATTATCTTCACATGGTCTATACTGTATGTGTTCTTGTGTTCTTTAATTTTGCCACTCATTGTAACTAAACTAGGACACTGAAGGCTGAGTCGATGGGTGCTGACGTGGATGATTTATGAATGGATGGGTGAAAGAGAGTAGAGAATCAAGATGGATTTCAAACAGCAAACATTTCACGTCCTTACCAAGTTGTTTGATTTCACTACACTCCCTCGTACAATCAATAGTTGAAGCGCTTTGTTAACTTGGAGGTGGAAGTGAAAAGAGACGCAGGTGTTATGGGGCGAGTTTGTTCCTGACTATAAACATCAAAACTAACCAGGAATAAACTCTTCTCAAAGTATCTGTGTCTCTTTTCTCCTCCACCTCCAGCGATCTCTAGTGCTAAATAAGAAGGTAACAACAGCAGAAGCAGGAGAAAAGTGTAGTTTGTGACTATTGTTGTTCGTGAAAGGAGGATATACTCGTAAAGGGCCGCCGTGGTACAGTGGAACCATGCGCGCTTTGGGGTCCGAGGGGTCTCCAAGCGCACGGGTTCGAATTCTGTCGACGGTCCGAGTGTAGGTTGGGCTTCCTCACTCGGGGCAAAAGTTTCCTAGCGGGTGGGCTTTGAGATAGGTGATACCCGAAAAAGTATCCCCTTTAGCCCAGAAATTTCCGTGAAAGCGCACATGGTATGAATAGAAATAAATAAATAAATAAAAGGCTTGATTGTATAATGATTTCCCTGTATTACTCTGTTATAGTACATATAGATGGAAGGAAAAACGTAGAAGGAAAGTGACCTAATCTATGAAAAAGTCTATAGGTGCTTTATTTTATTTCGGGAGGATACAAATGCGTGGTGGTAAAAAGTGCATAGTAAATGTCGTAGGTCTAGTGCAGGTGGAAACGCAGCGTGGCTATCCAAAAGTCATCTTATTCACTGGAGGCGCTGCGTTGGCACAAGGACACATTTCCTGATACAACCCAGCCGTCAGATGTCACTCCTGGAATTGGGCGATCGAGCACCATAACTAGTTTGGATCTGGTAACGAAATGGCCACTTTTGAGGAATGAGAATGATGGGAATGATGCATTTTCCTTGAGGTCATCGTCCTCTTTTCCTTGCAGGTTCCTCAGGGCGGCGCGTCCTCAACTGTCGACTCCAGCGAGAATATAATGCAGCAAATCCTGGACCAGATCAGCGCCTGTAAGCCAGACCAACAGCAGAGGTGAGTTTCCTTCTTTTCCTTTCCACGACACTTAGAAATAGAAATTGTAGAAAAAAAATATTGTAAAAGAGATTGTTTGGTGTAATTTCCTCTTTACAGCATCAGTATCATAGTGTAGGAGGTGTACCACGGTCAGGATTTGGGTTAGGGACAGGACAGGAGTGAGAGGGAAGGTTTGGCTGGCCGTTGCTTGCTCTCACTGTGTCTCCTTTTCAGTCTACCAAGCTAGCCTAGGACGAGGATGAGGTGTTTTGTCCGTGTGCTGGGAGAGGAGAGAGAAAGGGAAAGAGGCACATTAGGTAAATTGTTTGTGTTGCGCCTTTCATTCACTCACACGCGCTATTCACGATCAAGGTTTTCCCCTCACCTGTACTAGATCTGGGGCCGTATTCTTAAACGTTTCGGCGCCTTGTCTCCACTATTTTTCAACAGGCTTACATTAATAGATGTTACTGGAGTTTTCAAGGGTGTTTTTGTGACTCTAGTGATAGTTAAACAAGATTTTTACTCTATTAAAAAGAAAGCACCCATGAGAACCTGAATAATCATGTAAATAACCTTAAAAAATCGTTCTCATTTAAAGGCCAAGGCGTTTCAAAATACGGGCCTCGCCGGTTGGTTTCGTCCCTTTGCTGTACTGACCCGAGTGTTCACTACAGTAACAAAACACCTCACACGTGTCTCACTTAGAGCAATGCGTGTGGCTGGTGCACTCGTGTGTGTGTGTGTGTGTGTGTGTGTGTGTGTGTGTGTGTGTGTGTGTGTGTGTGTGTGTGTGTGCTGCGTATGGTATTATCTTTGGTGTGCGATGAAGCGTGGCGTGGCGTGGTGTGGGACTGTGCTGGCATCTCCCTGCCTCTCTAACCCATCACGTGCCTTGCTCTTCTTGCTGCATCTGTTTCACTGGGACGCAAGGGACAATCACTAGTGTGTGTGTGTGTGTGTGTGTGTGTGTGTGTGTGTGTGTGTGTGTGTGTGTGTGTGTGTGTGTGTGTCTATGTACGTACCTGTTTGTATATGCGTGTGTCCGATCGTGTGTGCGTGTTTGTACTTCACATTTGCAGGATGGCAAGACTCCTCACGCGGTTGAGAGCACTGTAGCAGGTGGAAAGGTTCGGTACTAATGTCACGCACCACTCAGCCTTGACATAATATTAATCAAGCCTTTAGGATATGCTTCGGTGTCTTCTGCCATAGCGCTCCGGCCTCTTGTCTCTGGCGCGGCAGGGATAAGTACACGGGACGGACAAGAAGCCGCTATAGAATACAAAAAGAGACGATGAGGGTGTGTGTGTGTGTTTGTGTCTGTGTGTGTGTGTGTGTGTGTGTGTGTGTGTGTGTGTGTGTGTGTGGTAACATTGCGTCTCTGTCCCTTTACCAGACACTTGCATACCAGGTCTAGGCATCACGTGCTGGCAATATTAAAGAAGGAGGACACAGAACAAAAGTGTACGTATTTTCAAAAGTGTTCGTCAAACGCCAAACGTCACTCAGTCAAAAAGAAAAAAAAAAAAAAAAAAAAGGGAAACGGACCAAAAATAACCCAACCCATTTTTATTTTCTACGGTTCCACTTTTGAACATTTTATACGTTACAAACTTTATTTATTTATTTCATCTATTTATTTATTCGTATATTTGTTCATTTATTAGAATTTTTTTTTTGTCACCGGTTTTGGAAATGTGTACAGTGACCGTATATGTGTGTGTGTGTGTGTGTGTGTGTGTGTGTGTGTGTGTGTGTGTGTGTGTGTGTGTGTGTGTGTGCGTACATTCGCAGGTGTATACATTAACGTGCAAGCAAGCAAGTTCATGTTACCTGTTCCTCGGGTGTTGTGTGTTCCGTCCTTTATCTGTTGTTGTCTTCCCTAAGAATCTTCAGGACTTCCTTGGACATTCACGCACCTCATACCCACCACCCCCTCTCCCCCCATACCTCTCTCTCTCTCTCTCTCTCTCTCTCTCTCTCTCTCTCTCTCTCTCTCTCTCTCTCTCTCTCTCTCTCTCTCACTTCCCCCCTCCTCGCTCACCACAGGGGGTGTGCGGACGGGGCAAGTCGCGTGTCTGGCCCCGTGGATGACTCGGCAGGTGGTGGTGGTGGTGGTGGTGGCGGCGGCCTCCAGGGTACAGGAGGAGGGTCTTCCATGCTTATAGCGGGCATCCCTAAGCCTCCAGATCCCCCTCACAGCCGCCGGACGCCAGAGCAGGAGGAGGAGGATGAGGAGAGCGATCATGCCCATGGTGAGTGCTCGAGTAGGGAGAGGAGAAGTGGGTGAGTGAGGAGGGTAAGAGAGGAGCGATGAGGAGAGGGATAGGGTGGGTAGGTGGGTGGGTGGATGGGTGGGTCAGGTGGGTTGGGTGGTGTAAAGTTACAGAGACAGACACTGATGTACCGAGCAGCTGATAAAGATGCAAATAGACAAACAGACAAGTAGACTGGACGAAAACAAAAAAAAAACACAGAGGTTGAGATGGAAAAAAAATACAGGTTAAGACAAGTAAAAATAGTATGACCCATTGACCAATTAGCAGAGAGAGAGAGAGAGAGAGAGAGAGAGAGACAGACAGACAGACAGACAGACAGACAGACAGAAGGAAAGAAAGAAAGAAAGAAAGAAAGAAAGAAAGAAAGACAGACAGAGAGGGAGATAGACAGGCAAACAGAGACAGAGAGACAGACAGACAGACAAAGACAGAGAGAGAGAGAGAGAGAGAGAGAGAGAGAGAGAGAGAGATGGAGGGAGGGAGACAATGTGGTAAGGGGAGAAATGTAAATAAGTGAAATACGATAAAGGATAAAGCATAAACATAAATGAAAGGCGTGGACGCAGAGGATGAAGAGAGAAGGGAAAGAAGAATAGATAAACAATAATTGAAAGGTAGCAACGACGGCTGGAGCAGCAGCACTACCATCAACAACAGTAATAGTAGTTATAGTAGTAGTAGTAGTTGTAGTAGTAGTAGTAGCAGTAATAATAGTAGGGGTAGTAGTAGTAAATAGAAGAAGAAGAAGAAGAAAAAGAAGAAGTAGCAGTAGCAGTAGCAGCAGCAGCAGCAGCAGCAGCAGCAGCAGTGTGGTGGTGGTGGTGGTGGTGGTGGTGGTGTGGTGGTAGTAGTGAATGGTAATGGTGGTGGTGGTGGTGGTGGTGGTGGTGGTGGTGCAGTGCAGTAGCAGCAGCAGCAGTGGCAGCAGCAGCAGTGGTAGTGGTGGTAGTAGTAGTGGTAGTAGTAGTAGTAGTAGTAGTAGTGGTAGTGTAGTAGTAGTAGTAGTAGTAGTAGTAGTAGTAGTAGTAGTAGCAGTAGTAACAAATAGTAGTAGCACTAGTAGTAGTAGTAGTAAAAGTAATAGTAGTAGTAGTAGTAGTAGTAGTAGTAGTAGTAGTAAAAGTAATAGTAGTAGTACAAAAGGAACAAAAAAATATTCATTTCGACATTTATTTTTTTCCTTTATTATCTTAAGAGTGAACGTAAGTAAATAATGATGATAATTATAACAATAGTAATAGTAATAATAATAATAATAATAATAATAATAATAATAATAATAATAATAATAATAATAATAATAATAATAGTAATAATAATAATAATAATAATACCAATAATGATAACAATAAGGTGGCTCAGTACATGAACAAGAAGCGCTTTGGCACCACCGGAAGTAGTGACGGGCGTTCCCAGGCATTCATTCTTAAGCTGTCCTCCTGTCTACAGTTCTCTGGCATGCCCCTCTGTCACTTCACCCGACTCTTGTACTGTCGGTGTTCGAGGTCACGTGGTATGCGTGTGTGTGCGTATGTGTGAGTGAGTGTGAATGAATCTTTTTCTGTTTTTTTCCTTTCGCTTGTTTGGTGTTTTATGTCGGATGGTATTCCTCCCTTTTTATTGGCTGTTTGTGCCCTGCTTTCTCTCCCTTCCTCCGTCTTGTTCTTTTTTGTCTTTTACTGTCTACCCTCTCTTTGTGTGGCTCCTTTTCCCTCCCCAATGCATGGTGTGGTGGGCTGGTGAGTGACAGGCAGACAGGAGCGGCGTGAAAGAAAGCTAGTGAGCCGGTCCTGTTTCGCGCCTCTTTCCTGCCTCGACCTCATGCAGCTTGTGGAAGTGAGAGGCAGGATTTCTGAGGCGGAGGCGGACTAGACGTATGAGCATCAAAATTAAGTCCTGTTGACTTGATAGGCAGAGTGTGTGGTGTGCATAGATTTGTTTACCGTGTGGTGCGAGAGCTTGTTTTGACTGAGTGCAAGGGATGTATTTAGTGTGCGTGTATTTGCATCCCCTGAGTGAGCTGTGAAAACTATTTTGTTTAGTCAGTTATCGTGTTTGGACGGAAGAGGTGAACGTTCAAGGTTTTATAGGGAAGTTGTTTGTCAGCTTCTGCAAGAGAATTACATGAATTTTAAGGCAATAGATCAAGTCTTACTGATTCCTAGTTCACTTCCAAAATGGCTTATTTTAGATTAGCATGGTTTGCTTAGACATTACACTCGTAGTTATGTAGGCGACATGATGCCCCACACTTGTTTGCTGCATGTGCAGGTGATAGTAGGTGATCGATGCTCCATTACAAACACTTTTTTGTCTTATGAACTGCTGGTGCTGAGGCGACAGTCTTCCATTTGCTTATCCCTGTGTGTGGTGAGGGCCAACAACAGCAGTAGCAGCAGTGGCGGCAGCAGCAGAAGCAGTGTGTGTGTGCTAAGCATGGAGACTGTCGCCACGTACCACTCGACCTTTCCAGAGCTTGGTGGTGACGGAGGTGGTGGCGCTCCCTTTCTTTCCCTCCCCGTCCCTCCCCACCTTCCCTGTAGTTAGAGCGAGGCACACTGACGCCCGATTGACAGGCTTGTGTTTCAGGCTTCTCTCCAGGGCCGGGCTCAGGCCGGGCAGATCCGGGCCTCACTAGGGAGGGGGACAAGTTCCGCGGGCCCCTGTCACCAGCCTCCTCCATGGGCTCCTCTGTCCTCGGTGGATCCTTCGTCGAAGTGCGGCGTGCAGAACGTATCGTCGGACGGAGGCGCCAGAACAGTGAGGGCGATTCGTTAGTGTGGGACCGACATCGAGGCTGTGAGAGCGAGAGTGAAATGATGTCGTCGACAACTTCCCTGCGACCCTATCAACGGCGAGGATCAGAGGGAAGTGATGTGGAAGAAGTGCAAAAAGGCATTTTTATGCAGCTTCTAGAAAAGGTTCGCTTGAGAGATGAGAAAAAGAATAAAGATTACGAGAGCGACGCGGACGAGGGTCGCGCCTCGTCGCGGGAGCGTGGTGCCGTCGGTCGCGTGGTGCACCGCCATCCCCGCACCAAAATCCAGTCTGACCACCACCCTCACCGCTACCCCGACCTCGCCACCGCCGCGTTCGATGCGTCAGCAGTTCCTGAAAGACCCAAGTCTGCCTGTGATAACACGCTGCTGCGCGTTGCCGCCAAGCTGTACTCCGGGATGGGGTCGGTACGGGCTCTAAGCGGAGACCACGAGCCCACCGTCGGGCAGCTCGAGGAGATGCGAGAAGCCCAGGCGAGAGTGGCGGCTGCTGCCTCGCGCTCCCGAGAGAGCTCGCAGGGACGGGCCCGATCGGCGGAGCGGGAGGCGGCGGGCATCAGGACCCCCAAGGCCGTGCCAGTGCCGCAGGTGCCACAAGGAGAGCAGGGCAGAGGAGGCGAATTCAACCTGGGCGAGGTGAAGGCCATCGTGCACGCTGAACAGATGGGAGGACCCAGCCGCAAGTCTCCCGGACGTAAGGACATGGACTCTATCTACGCCGTGGCCACGGTTCCCCGTAAGGCATCCAAAAAGGAGAACATCTACGAGAACGTTCCCATGCTGGCTGAGCTGGCCGGGGCTCGCTCCTTACGCGATGATCCTCACTACCGGCCGGTTTTCAAGAAACAAAACTCGCTGGATGCTCTTCCCTCGGACGGCGGGCGGGGCAGAGAGGCCAAGAAGAGTAACGGCGGGGGGAGTCACGGGGGCTCCCGGCACGGCACCCTCAGGAAGGCAGACAGCTTCGAAGGCCACGAGGAGGCAGTCAAGACGCTGGTGGCCGCCGTGCAGGAGACCAGAATATTGAGGCGCAAAAAGACTAAATGATCGTCTGTTTTAGACTTAGTTTCAAAGGAGTCGTCTTTTTACACATATTTTCATGCTTGTCGTTGCCTGCATCCGAGAAAATTTTCATTTTCAAGTTGATTAAGTGCTGAATAGATACAAGTGGAGATTCCCGTTAAGCGGTAAGGAAGACAACGTAATGGTTAACGTATTCGAACGACAAATATTGACGAAATACACGACACGTCTGGTTTTACCAAAGAGTTTGTGCTGAATCTTTGAGTGCTGAGTGTTGCGGCGAGATAGAGTGCTGAGGCAGTGCTGCTCGGTGGTCATTGTAACACTGCTGAGTCTGTGTCCAAACAATATGTGGTGTAACTCAGTCGGTTAGTCAATCAATTAATTGCCGTGACGTCATCGTTCCAGCGTTCAAAGATATCTTGCGGCTGCCCTGATGACGCTCACCGGCCCCCACCACAGCCGCCGCCCCCAGCGCCGCTCCGGCCTCACCCTCGCCCAGCCCAAGCTCATCCAAGCGGTCACTAAAGATTATTCCTGACGGCGCACCTTTGTATATGCTGCAGGCATAATTATGTTAAGGCTCTCAAGGCTCCGGGCCCGACGCGCCTCAGGTTCACTCGGCTCAAGACCTGAAGGCAACATTTCCGGGCACCACCGGGCTCAGTGAGGACCGCCAGCGAGGGTAATAATACTGTGTGTGTTAAGGTAGTATTTTGTACACGAGGTCCTGCAGTTGTGGCGGAGCCTGTTGCCGGACTCAGCAGTCCCCGGCCAGGCATCGCACACTGGCAGGCCGCCCCGGCTTCCTCTGTAGCTGCTCACGATGATAGGCACCGCGAGGCTTGCGGCGCGCCATCCAGACTCATCCAGAGCCCAGGGTGTCGTCCACGCCAGCCCCGCCCCTTCCCCCCGACAGGAGGGAGTGGACAAGGGGGGCCAGGAGCGGGTACGGGAGACACACGGGGTGGGGAGGGTCACTACAGAGAAGGTGAACTTGTTGGCATCGCTCAGTACAATTGGAAGAAAACCCATTCCAGTCACGGCACTGAATATGCATCAGGATACAATTGAAAGGGATGGACAGGGTGACCAGTGCTGGGATCACGCCAACAGTCTCCCCAGCGAAGCTCACCCCATCCTGTCCCGCCTTGCCCCGCCCCGTCCCGGTTCCGCCCCGTCCCCGCCACAACCCGCCACAACCCGCCCCAGAACCGCCCCGAGGCGCTGAAACAAATCAAAACTTTCCACCACGAGGGCGCCACACCGTCGCAGTAGGTCAGGTCAGGTCAGGAGCGGTCAGGTTACCTCCCACGCATGATGCAATCTAATCAAAAAGTCATAATGGATAATCAACCGCACAGATTTAGCTTTTGTATCTGTATAACTTTGCTTTTGTTGCTATAGTAACTTTGAATTCTCCTTATATCCATCCGATAAGCGTGCACTCTCTCTCTCTCTCTCTCTCTCTCTCTCTCTCTCTCTCTCTCTTATAACACAAATAATTTTAAATATCTTTTTTCCTTCCGTTTTCTTCTCGTCGTCTTCCTTCGCCTGTCCTTCGCCGTCGCCGCCGCAGACTCGCCCTTCAGAACGCACACCTCCCGCCCCGCCTCGCCTCGCCTCCCTCTCGTCTTGCGTTGGCCCCTCACCACACTAGACCAATACGTTACACTATAGTTTTCTTTTTCATACTATTTGTCGTACTAGGAAGTTATTATGGTCGATTTGCTGGGTCGGTCAGGCATTCATCCCATTAACCCAAGAAGAGGAGCAGAAGGCAAACATTTTGGGGGAATGGTTTATAATTATTAGCCGTACGTAGTGAAAAGAACTAAGCTTGTTTTTCTCCCATTGACAACCCACTTGTAGGTCTCTCCCACTAGCTACCTAGCGCCTTACCCTACGACTTTTAGGATTAAATGTATTATACTTCGTTCTTGTAATAAAAAGAGAAGAATCATGCATAATTCCACATAATGTTGGGGGCTAAGTCCTCCAAAAGGAAGAGCGAGAAGCAAGAGTGTGAGGGATGCTTATAATCAGAGGGAGAATGTATCGACGCTGTTGTTTGTATCTTTCCTTTAGGCAAATTATGTGCATCACTTAAAATCACTTAGACACAGGGGCGTGGATCTTAACATGGGCAAATAAACTGCATCGTTTAGACACTGAAACGAAGGAAGATATACGAAAGAACTCTCTCCATAACTATTTTTTTCCCCTTTGAGCAAATTATCTGTATCGGTTAGACTCAGCTACGAAGGGAGACAAAGAGGAGCAGTACCCGAGAAATATTCGTAACTAAACGATATGCGTATAACGATGCCGGAGAGATAGAAACAAACACGCCTGACGTTCTCGTGCGACTGAAAAATAAACTTGCGAGCGAATGATTCCAGTGTGTGTTGTAAGGAAGTTAGTGTGCGCATGGAGGAACCGAAGCTGTATATTTAACTGAAGGCTTGAATAACGCACAATTAAGACCCAGGAAGCAAGGAGCGAGAATTATATTATGGCCTCATACTTCATGGCAAGCGGAAATGTTTATTTTTGTGAAGTCAGGGACAAAAATAGGACGGAATATTAGGAGTGTATGAATAGTTGGGGTTGCCCATGTGTGTGTGTGTGTGTGTGTGTGTGTGTGTGTGTGTGTGTGTGTGTGTGTGTGTGTGTGTGTGTGTGCGTGTATGAGTGTGTATGTGTGTCTCTGTGTCTGTGTGTGTGTGACCTCCCCCCTCGATTTCCATGCACACTCTTCGCCTCTCTGTCGCTCGCCAGCATCTCCCGTGGCGCCTTAACGTACTCACCCCGGCAGCTGACAGTCTATATGCCACAAGGAGGTGCTGTCGGACGCACCAACCTCTCACCCGCAGTTGTGAATAATATGTATCACAACAACAACAACAGCAACAACAATAATAACATCAAAAAAGCAGAAAAAAAATGGATAAAAATAGGTACTTTGTTGGTTGAAGCTCAAGCAGATAACTCTACTGTACTCTTTTGTTGATTTCTTTTATATATAAGACATTCATGAAGTCCTTGTTGACGCCTTTGTTGTGCACTCGCCGCCTTGGATAAGTTGGTGACCCCAGCAGCGGTGCAGTGTGTGGCCCTTCCCGACACCCGCCTGACGCAGCCCTCCTCCCGTCCCTTTCTCTCACCACTGTTCAAATACGTTAAGCTCCGTTCGTATACGGAAGTATTTGACGATGTTACGTTTGTTTGACTTGACTTATCTAATTCTTGTTACGCTCCGTTCGTTTACGGAGGTCATTTAACCTTTTCGGTGTTTTTTGTGATTTTTTTTTTTAACTCTTTTTGTCTCTTTCTCTTTGTAACGAATCATTAACGCCCCATTTTCTCTCATTGAAGATGTCAGCGCAATCCTACCTCGTCTTCCTGTCTCTCCTCTATCCTCTTTTGATGTTTTCCTTCTTCACTCCCTCCAAACTCAGTGATATCCTTGCCTCGCCTCCCGCCCTCCCTCCATCCTTCCTTCCTCGCCAATTCTTCACGATCAAGTTGGTTAGGAATAATAAAAACATTCCCTTATTTATTTCGTTCGTTCCTGCGTTTGTAGGTTTGTTCTAACTTCTGTAAAACGCTTTCGAATTTTTGACAAGGTGTTTGGTTTTATTTAAGTGTTACATTTTCGAAGATTTATTATTATCTACTTTCTAGTCAGTCCTGTTGCTCTACCTCCATCTCCCTCCCAGCTCTCGCAACCCACACTGTAAATCTCTGTAAATGATAAATGACAGACGATAAAAAAAAAACAAAGGAAGAACCAATAAAAGAGAATGATACTTTTGAGAATGAGTGTCTGACTTCTAACTCCTTTGTTATTCAGAACGGAACAAATCATTATAGCTACTTTGTGTGTGTGTGTGTGTGTGTGAGAGAGAGAGAGAGAGAGAGAGAGAGAGAGAGAGAGAGAGAGAGAGAGAGAGAGAATTTTTGTTATAAGTTTTAACATTAAGCTTTATTATGCATCTGTAGACTGAAAGGTTGTTCATATTATCATCAATGAAGGAAAATCCCAAGTGCCCCCTTGGGAGACAGCCCAATACCCAGTGGATTGTAGGAGTAGTGGTAGTAGTAGTAGTAGTAGTAGTAGTAGTAGTAGTAGTAGTAGTAGTAGTAGTAGTAACAGAAGCAGTAGTAGTAGTAGTAGTAGTAGTAGTAGTAGTAGTAGTAGTAGTAGTAGTAGTAGTAGTAGTAGTAGTAGTAGTAGTAGTAGTAGTAGTAGTAGTAGTAGTAGCAGTAGTAGTAATTTTATAAAGGTCATTATTAGCTGCTAGTGGTTGTCTCGAGTGCTTGGTTAAGGTGTTTTGTACAACAGGTGTTCGAAACAACGAACGACGGCTTGTCACTGTCTGTGGAGGAGGCATCCGAGGCAAGCCACTTGTTGGAAGCCACCTCGTTACCAGGCGTGCACCATCCTCCGTGGCAGAAAGACGCCGAAAGTTGTTCTCTGGAGGAATTCTGAATCGCTGGCAGGTTTTGTTGTATTTACAAGTAAGTTGGTATCAACTTAAGATTAAACTATCATACTCTACAACATTGGGAATGTGATTCTTGCATACCTTACTATTAAGGAAATATTTCTCTTGAGTTTCCGGGAGAAATGCTTAGCAGTAGACTTTTTTTTTTCCTAAATATTTTGCTCTTCCCCCTCATATGTGGAATTTTTTTGGGAATGCAGGGTTTTCGGGTGGCAGAGATGAAAAGGCAGATTTACTAGTAAAACGAGGAATTGAATGGTTGACAAGACAAATTTTGGTCTGATACGCATGTGATATCGGGTTTTACTGATAAGTATAGAGTATATATGTGAATAGATAAACATTCCTGGACACGCACACTTTCCCAAAAAATTCTCTAGATCCGATCCTTGGGTGATAATAGTCTTAGAAGGTTAGAAATAATATCTTTGCTTAAAGGGGTATCACACAAGCCTATGATACGCGAAACGAGGAACATCAGCTCCAGATAGCAGGAACTTTTCCGAGATTAGCGGCACAAAGTTGGGATGGCTTCATATCCATTCCGGTTCTCCGCATGCTATCCCAATGAAAAAAATAAATAAATAGATAAATACTAGATAAATAAACATAAGATATGTAATAAAACCCTATCATTCAAACTAAAAAGAAAGTACCTATTTTCTTTTCATATTGTAATATTAAATAATATTTCATCAATCTAGAAAGATTAAATATATGTAGCCTATTATCGTGTCGATAGTTTGAGCTCATGGCAACCACCCCAACTCCAAAAGTTGCCGTCGCGGAACTCTCGTTTCCTTTCCTTCTTTTTCTTCAATAACAGGAAGTATAAGTGCAATTCCAGCACAAAGCACAGGTTGAGATATAAGAGGCATAGTTTTGTTCTGGTTTGTTTTGATTAGGCTTGGTCTTGATTGCTGGGCCGTTTGCTTAGCATAGCAAGTACGCTGGCAGCTTGTGTGTAATAATGTTCTGCTGGTTTCGCATCAAGAACCATAGTCCGTGTTCCGCGTATCATAAGCTAGTGTGATACCCCCTTTACCTTACTGGATTTTGACAGTGTATTTCTCGAATAACCGTCGCAGATCAGTATATTTGGAGACATTTCTTTGTGTTATAAGGACGATTATTAAAATCCCTGGGCAGCATTGTTATTTCGAATTGTTTCGAATCTCGGGTATTAGATAAAGTGTTTCCTTCTAGCGTGTTTCTGCAACCTTGACCAGAAGTGCGCTTGCGCGGTAAGTTCCTCACAAGCAATGAAAAATTTGAAATATATCCGCAAATCAAATGCATTTTTATGTAAGTGAAGGCTGACTCTCCTCCGTGATGCAGTTCTCGATTGGCCTCTCGCTATCCGCGGTGAAGGTGGTTCATTCACTTTTTTGTGGAAGTACAACCGCATTTTTTTTAAGCTACGCAACATCAACTTATCTTTAAATCACAGTGTTATTCTAAGTACTGTGAAGTGTAAATATAAAAATTTACCATTGAGCCATCCCACATAGCGCATAGTTAATGAAGTGCTGAGAAGAGCCAGAGGAATGGTAGTTATATATGTATACGGAAAAAACCTGCTGTCCTGGATCAGACCGTTAGGGAATGACTACTCGCTGAGAAAAGTGGACAGGCCAAGAAGAAGGAGCCGCATATTGAAGCTCATGAATAGATATAGCTGAAGTACACAGGAGGCGGATAAAGGGTTGCCTGAATTGTGGACAGATAGGTTTGATCAAGATGTATTAGACTTAGTCTAAAACATCTTGGGTTTGACGGAGGGAGTGACATTCAAGATCGTTAAATGGTGCTTCAGGAAAGGTAAATACAGTAGATAGTATCTGTGTTTTATAATCTGTTTAGCCTGTTTATTATTGTTTGTTTACCGATGCATGGTGGAAGTAGGACCTACCTCGCTAATGTTTCATTTGAAAGGGTGCTGAAACATCTGAGAACACGGTCCCACGTCAATTTAGGATTCATTGGTGTGGGACACAAGGCCAATGAAGGTGTGGCCAGCGATCCCGCGATGGTGTGCGGTGCGAGATAAAGCTATAAGGCAGAGGAGCCCCTCTCCTTCACTAGATTAACAGGCACGATTGACAAAATGTCAGTATAATCAATTACCTCAAGTACGGACAACGAAAATTTAGAGAAGCAGAAAGCTGTTTGCGGCAATGTTGTGATAATACATCGTATTATGTACAGACTCCTCCCTACTTGAACCAGCCTTCTTACTCTCTTATCTAGCGCGACACGTCAACTGAAGTGATTTTGATAGGTAAATATCATTGGCCAGAGGTCGTGACATGTTAAGCTAATCCTTTCTCAACTACACTCCATATCTGCTTCTCCATCATTCTATCTATACTTATCGTAGCTACAGCCTCCGTATCACCTTCATCGAACCCCCATCCCATCCCTCATCTAATCTGGACAGTAAACACAATGTAACACACACACACAAACTAATACATGCATTTAATTCTCATGTATGCTGGAGAAGTTATAACAATTCACTAAAAATAACATTAATTGGATATAAAAAGTCAGCATGAGATTTGTAGTTTATAGATATATTTTGTGCATACTAGTCATAATCCATTACAGTCAGGGACTTGGCACATCATATAATTTGATTCTAGGAACATTATATTAAAGCTGCCCAGGAATTCAATTATCATTACACTAACTCAGCCTCCATCATAAGGAAAGAATAAGGAATTATACACTCGAGGTGGTGCATCAGGCTGATGCCATCACACAATCTCTTTTAATATCACTAAAAAAATATATATGAAAAAAAAGTGTCAAATGTTACTTTTTTTTCTTTTTTTTTCATATTTTCAACCCTTCAATACAACACAAAAGATATTCATACATGTTCATTTTGGGGGAGGTGAAAGTTAGATGCCATCAAAATATCTATGGAAATAAATTTTTAAGGAGCACCATCTGTAATGAGATGCAGCTTGAACAGTCAACCCTTGCCAAACACAAAATTACAAAATCAGGAAATCCATAACTATACAAATGGGGAAAATTTGCAAAAATGAGGGACACAATTTGGAATTGCATGAATCTTCTTGTTGTAATAGTTCAACTTGTGATAGTGTTGACAGAGGACAGGTTTATCAGAACATTATTTGGCATCCAAGGCATCAGCCTTGAAAACATGCATGACAAGATCAAGAACTCATGTATTAGGCAAAGGGTCTGCAGTACTTAATCTATAATCATTATTAAGTTTACCTTTGGCAGTGGCAGTTAAACATTATCATATTTCTACCCAAATTAAGTAGGTGCCTGGAATTTTTCAATTACTGAAGGATTGTTGTTTTGGACTGAACAGGTACTTAAATGTCAGATAAAGGTACAAATAAATGGTAACAAAAGTAAAAGTAAAAGGTACAATGAAGTAAATAAAAAGAAAAGAACTAGCAAATGGTAACATAAGGAACAATCTTTCATAAAATGAAACAATTTTGTCATGGTCATCTCTACAAAAGTAAGACATAAAGACTAGACAGTGAATGACTTTAGGTGAAGATATGTATAAGGAAATGAGACGAAAATAATTAAATCACTTAGTGAACAAATGAATGAATGATTTCTAAAGCACCACAAGTCATGTGGCGCTGGGTCGGTTAGTACACTTGAGCAAACTTCCCACACTGTTCCTCACGTGATCTGATCAAGGAAGACAGTCACAATGACCACAATTAAATAATGCAAAAATAATGGAGTTCTGACACACACGTGCAAAACATTATGTAATAAAATTTACCTTAAGCATCACTATATCTGTAATAATGTCATTTAATCAATATATGATAGTGACAATCACATCAGAAGAGGACAGATGGAAAAGTACCTATATAGACAAATGAGATGGCAACAAATCATTAAAACAGATCTACACACTGATCATATAACAATTGCTTTTGAATGCTTGGGTGGGCTAAGATTTTTTCAGTGTTCAAATCCCAACTGTATCCTCAGTAATAATAAGACATATGCTTAGGTAGATAAAAATTTCATTATACAGATCCTCAATTTGAGATTTTTCCCTTCATACTTGCTTACAGCAACAAGCAAAAAGGCATTCAGATTCATCCCTCCATCTAGTATGCTGCTGGATTGTTATCTTAGAGAATGTATACTGCAACATAATATCCAAATAAGAGCTCAACATCAAACTTAAATACTAAAAAACATAATGAAAATGACAGAAAATGAAGATACCTCAACGACAGGAAAGCAAGACGGCTTAAATCATCATGAGCAGACACACTCAGCGGAACTGTGTCCACCTTCCCCTCCCACTTTGAAGAATGCCACTAGTGATTTGCTCCAGCTCCCTCAGGCCGTGGCTCATGGCCGCTGTGTCTCGCTGCAAGGACCGGGAGGGGGAACTGAACTGAGCCCACTGTGTGCGTTGCTGGGGTGTGCGCAGCAGCCCAGGGTTCTCAGTCCCATGCAAGTTTCTGGAAAAGATGAAATGGACATGACTTTGACCATACAATGAAGGATGCCAGAACAGAGATGGAGATATTTTAATATGGGAGACAAAGTGAATAATTGATTAATACCTATATGCCAAACAATAAGGTCACAAGATTTTTTTTAAAGAGATATTTTTGCCGTGGCCATTTCTTTTTAAGATGCAAGACACTGGATATATTGATGGTCAGATAGAAATGACAGCAATTTGATGTTTTTGTCAGAGCAACCAAAAGCAAGTTACAAATGGGTGTTTTCATAACAAAAATTCCTTAAAACCTACGCTGTACAAGTGACTAGCAGTGCTGGTGAAGGTCAGACCTTTTTGGAACTACATTTTGTCCATTCTGGAGTCTCTTGGCTGTCTTGTAGCTGAAGGGGGTTGGTGGGGTGCTCATGTTGAAGGGTGAGTACAGCTTGCCAGGGGTGCGGCGCGGAGTCCTGCGTGGGGTGCGTGTTGGGGTGCCTCCGTCCAGCTTGTATCTGCGGCGGGTGGAACTCCGGAACATCTGCAATACAAAGTAACCATAGTCATAATTTTGAATGTTGTTTTTGAAGAGCTTTGCCAAATTAATTTAATCCAGTCCATAATCCTATTGAAGTTTAATCAGTTTTTTCATAATAGAGTAGCTATTTACAGGAATTTATTGGCTAAAGGAGACCTATCTGAAAGCCCGCCCGTTTGGGAACCATTACTATGAGAGGAAGCCCTTCACTCTGACCATGACCAGGATTTGAACCCATGTGTTCGAAGACCACATGGCCCTCAAAGTGCACATGGTTCCACTTGTTCTTCCATTAGTCCTTTTTATGTATAGGTGTACTTCTACAAATTATAAATGTTTGTTTTCAAGTTATGAATGAAACCAATTTTCCTTTTGTTCACAGTTAGTTTACAATTTGCATTTACAAATAAATAACCACAAAAATTTATCTTGGAATATGAAACATTAATTAAATAATTTTAAATCTTGCATAGGTACCAATTCAGATATACATGTTATTTAGGAACTGTAGATCATCTGCAAATCATGATGCACAAACTTTTCTACCCAACAACACAAGAAGGATCACTGTTTTAACAATCTTTACCTGTGACAGAGAGGAGAGTGAGGTCCTGACTCCCTGTAGCGCCTTGTTCATTTTCTTGCCACCCTCATGTAAAATCTTACTGGTCTGGGGCTTGAGTTGCTTTACATTGCCCTGCAGGTTGTTCCACAGTGGTGCCACACCTGAGGGCAGCTTCCGGAGGGACCTGGTAGGATAGCGTGCACCTGAGGGGTTAGGTTGGTCGCCTGGCTTGGCACCACAGGAGGCCACATGATCCCACTGGCATTGAGGGTATGAAGGCTGTGCATTCTCCTGGTTCTCCTTCTGGTCAGGACAGCTATCTTGGTCATGAGGAGGCTGTGGTGGTTGGTGGTTCTCAGTGGGATGTGTTGGTTCTGTGTGCTGTGCCGACTCACTCCTGCAAGGCACACAGGTCTTTAGTCTTGTGGATCAGGTACACTGGTTTAAGGGTACAATAACTATGAAAAAGCTGATGCCATGATATGGTATAGCTTGAGCTCTCAAATACTACAAGTTCATAACAGTGTTGAAAGAAGACCTATCTATGATGTTTTGCAACAGATATTTTGGAAAGGAATTTCATTACTAACCCAACATATTTCTATGTGACTATTGTTTGTTAATGTTATCTAATCCTTTGACAAATAATTCCTCAGCAAACAGTTAAGTATAGCTAAGCTACACCTTCCTAAGGCTTGCTGAACAACTATTTGCCCATCAATCTAAAACTCGATCACCTTTTCTAAATCAAGTACCATGCTCATATCTTCAGAGAAATGAAGTACATCTACATATATGTTTATTATTGTTCCTAGATGCCCACTGCCTAGCCCCCATGGGGATGACTGAATCTCCACCTAATTGGAAAGATGCATCTCATTAACTGCCAGAGGTGTTGATGCAAATATGATATGGCTACAGAGCTAGATAAGCACCAGTTAGTAACATTTATCCAGAAAACTAACTTTTAACGTTCTTGCGACGAATTGAGATTTGAATTATGACACCCATGGCCCCAAGGCGAAGCAGCCCACGGCTACCTGCCCCGTGCTATCACTAGTCGGCGCCACTCAGCCCACACTCGTCTTCACTGATAACGTAAGACATACCAGATATGAACTTGGTATTTGTCCTTAACCTAGATACCCTCCCTTCCATTACAAGGGTGACATACCGCCACACCACCACCACCACCACCACTACTACTACTACTACTACTACTACTACTCGCTGCGCCCATCGCCACAGCTCATCATCATCACCGTAAGCGTTAAATGACGTCAGATACCAGTAACAAGTTTTGGATAAGGACATCATGACGTACCCGTGGGTGTGTGGAGGCGTGGGCGCTGGGATAGGCGGGAGGGGGCCCGTGCGCCACCCTTTACCCTCGCCGCTGCCGCCTCTGAACCTCTCTTGCAGGTTGACGCGGCTGCTTGGTGTCCCCGGCTGGTAGTCCTGGCCGAGGTAGTCCTTACTTGGGACCTTTTGGTTGCCGCTGAAGAAGGACCAGCTTCGGGAGAGTGCGGCAGCCATGGCGTGAGGTGGAGGTGGATTTAAAGTGACCGCGGGGCTCGGCGTGGGAGAGAGGGCTGAATGGATGCCTGTTGCTGCGCTAACCTATTTTTGATACCATAGCCTTACTACCTCATTCTGGTATATAAATATACTCGTTCGTTATCTTTGTACTTAATTTTACCATGCATATCTTATTTTTATAGAGTATAGGGTAATGCAAGATTCATAGTAAGGGCTTGCGTAAAAGGCACACTGGCATCTCCAGGATTCCTGAGATGTGAGGCATTTAACGGTCGGTCACAATAAAGTGCAAGGGAAGGGGTTTTAAATGCTAGCAAACGTAACGCTCTATAAGGTCTGTTTATATACAAAGAATATAGGCATTTGCGAATGATTTACAGACTGCTACATTTGTATTTTCATATTTAAACCTTGTTAACAAATTCGTTATAAATAACTTTGAAGATCACTTGGGATTTTTATTTTATTTTTTTTTTCCGTATTTAAATGTCTGGATAGCCTTAAATTGCCATTATTCTTTCTTTTGAATGTATAGCACAGGTCTGTTCCTGCTCAGGTAGTCAATAGGGGATTTTTTTTTTCTTTAGCATCTTACCAATGTTTTCTCTCTCTCTCTCTCTCTCTCTCTCTCTCTCTCTCTCTCTCTCTCTCTCTCTCTATAGCGGCTGCCTATCTTTTTTTTTTTTTTTACTCTTTTTTTAGTGGGGATGGGAGGGAAAATTAAGGCGGGACAAGGGACACTTTAACACTCACACTCTGAGAGAAGTGACGTAATAGTTTTTATTTTGCATGAGAGAGAGAGAGAGAGAGAGAGAGATTGCTACTATAGCGTGAAGTCTCGGCTCTACCTCAATATGTCTTCTACCCAAGTGCAGCGCGGTGGCCTACCGTGCCCCTCCTCACACGTGGTTATCAGGTCAGGTGAGGTCTAACATGAATCAAGTTTTTGGTCTCAAACAAGGCTCAGACTGTTGGTACCTTTTGGTGGAACAGCGTAATCGAAACACTAATCCCTACTATTTGAAAGAGAATGTGCAAATGGTTCGGTGATACATTCAGATGAGTGGCCTGCTTATAGTAATATAAATGCTATGGGTTATCAACATTCAAGAGTGAGTCACAGCGACAGGAGTTAGCACACACTCAGGCAATTGAGCGATCGTGGTTGGATACTAAAACGATGATGCTCAAGAAAATGCGAGGTGTTAGTAGTCAGCTGTTCCAGTCACATCTTGATAATTTTTGTTGGAAGATGATGGGAAAAAAATTCCAATGATTTATTCGTGTCATTCCTAGAAGATATACGAAGTGTTTATCGCTAAAATAAATGTATGCATTGTATTTGATAGCGTGTTCAATTTTACCTTTCTCCCTTTGATATAAATATGAATAGTATATAGATATATAAATAATGATATAAGGTTTGAATGAATAGTATATACATATATTATATATATATATATATATATATATATATATATATATATATATATATATATATATATATATAGTAACAGAGAGAGAGAGAGAGAGAGAGAGAGAGAGAGAGAGAGAGTATACCTAATGTGTATGTTACCGTTACCGGTAATGTATTTCCGTCTTCCTATGACTTGACTTCTTTTAAGAGGGAGGTTTCAAGACATTTGTCCTGAATTTTGGCTAATTCTTTACTATTCTTTAAGAGAACCAGCATTTCAGTTTTTATTTATTTATTTATTTATTTATTATTATTTTTTTTTTTTTTGGTTGCTCGTGGCTAGTTTCCCTCCTGCTTAAAAACAAAATAAAATCTTGACACTTCATCTGAACCCATTGCCTTTCTTTCATCCACCTATTCTAGTAATTCTCTAATTACCTGTGTTTGTAGCACGACGTGTGTAATTCACCTCGGTCGTCTACTGATCACCCAGCCAGCCTTCTCCATCACGGAGCGAGCCCAGAGCTCATAGACCGATCTTCGGGTAGGACTGAGACCACAACACACTCCACACACCGGGAACGAGAGGCCACAATCCCTCGAGTTACATCCTGTACCTAATTAGTGCTAGGTGAACAGGGGCTACACATTAAGAGGCTTGCCCATTTGCCTCGCCGCTTCACGGGACTCGAACCCCGACCCTCTCGATTGTGAGCCGAGCGTGCTAACCACCACTATACACTACACGGTGTGTGTGCGTGTAAAATTACTATAATCTGTCACTACCATCACCACTACTATTATCATTGTTATTACTACTACCACTCACTCACTCACACTTACTTACTTCTACTGCCCTACTACTACTACTACTACTACTACTACTACTACTACTACTACTACTACCATCCCATTATTTCAGCCCCCAATGGCAGTTGCGTATGAAATGCTTAAGTAGGTAAATCATAAAAATATTATAAAGTAAATGAATTCAATTTCTCTCTCTCTCTCTCTCTCTCTCTCTCTCTCTCTCTCTCTCTCTCTCAAATTAAGATAAAAAAAAGAGACGAAATACGACACTTTTATTGTTTTGGTCAAGTTTGTGTTTGTTTGTAATTTATTCTGGATGAAATATAATATGAACGACATGCTATATAAAGGGACCTGTGATATAAAAGGCAACCCGTCCCCGACCCAACCCCTCTCCCACAGAGGACCCATACCTTACGTAGACCAAGACGGATGTAAACTATGCCAGATTTCTTGAGTAACGTGTTGATTTGCTTGCTTCGCACCAGTTAGCACCACAGCATGGCACACCTGTATGGGATGTGGATGAGATAATAGCGAGACCACCTTAGGTAAATATCAGTCCCTATTTACTGAGGCTTGGCAGCTTTTGCTTGTGTGTAACTTTGCTCGTGTCAGAGGCTGCCAGATGAAGGCCAGCGAAGTATTGCGGAATTGCATCAGGCAAAGTAACATCGTGTGGCATTGATGTGTCTCACAAACAACACTGCCTGTGTTATTGTCACCTGATCCTGGGTTCATTTGAGAAGATGAATGAATTTTGGTTCCTTATCAATGTTTATGATATATTTTTCTTTCAGTCATTAGTAGGGATTATTGTTATACTTGGACTTAAGAAGCTTTCCCGTTATTGCTGCAGCCATTTAGGTGATGCAATTATTATGTTCGTAGGATACAGTAATGATGTCATGTTCTCCTTTGGATACTCCTTAGAAATTGTGAGATTGTTCTGAAGGCCACGTAAATCATTAGCCATGAGAGGTTATGGGAGGGATGGGATATAGAACCTCTTACCAGAGCACAAGGATATTGCTTTATACCATATGTTTGGACTGTAAAGATCATTAAGCTCTGACATCATTTTGGCACCCTTTTACTCTTGGTCACTGCAGTAATCCTGGGTACACACAAACTTGCCAAATACAAGTAATTTCACCAACGCCTGATCCCAAGTGAGCCCACAACCACCAACCATTACCCTCTTAGCGTGACCTCAGAGCTGTTAGATGGCTGTTCTGGAAAGTTAGTCTTCTAGCATGACCTGTCAGTTGGGAGGGGCTGTCTAACATGGATCCCTTTGTGTGTTTTATATATATATATATATATATATATATATATATATATATATATATATATATATATATATATATATATATAAATTATTCCAAAAACTATTTCAGATGAAGATCTTTCCAGATAGAAAATGAAATGATTTTGGTTTTGAGCGATGATTCTTAACAACTGTCTTCACGTTAACTGGTGTGCCATGCCAGACATGACACCATTACTTTATAACACTGGTGCAGCACTTTCTCTTTTTTTTAAATTATTTATTGCATTTTTTAATGAATTATTGAGCATTCAACATACCTGAGGAGATTACACCATAGCCCTTGAATGAAGTGCCTGTCATCCACTTTCAAGGTCATAATTACCTCCATAGTGGTCACAGAAGTGGACAACACCAGAACATCAACACCCTCTGGTACCACTGCCAGCCTCACTTGGCAAACAACCCTTAATGCAATCTGGCAATGGTGTTATTTTGGCCACAGTATACAATTTGGCAGGAGGCAAGGCAGATCATTTTTAAAATGTGTCCATGTTTGTAGCTTGTTATGTAAAACTTGGCATAAGTTGTGCCATGTTGTGTATTTTTATTATTTCATTCATAAGGTGACAGGAGTAGTCACTTAAGTTATCCTATTGACCTTTGATTGACATGATTTATTCCTAGAAAATAATGAATTTGTTCAAAACATCATAATCTAAAAAGAAAAAAAAAAAAAAAAATTAGAAGTTTAGGGTAACCAAAAATTTATGATCTTTGTTGCATTTTATAATATATTCTTATTATTCCTGTTAGGTAGGATGTTCTAACGTTGACTTAGCAGATGACAAGAATTTTATTATTGTCATATGTTAACTCCAGGTAATTTCACTCTTCCTTTCTTCCTCATCTTTGGTTAGCAGAATATTGTTCTATTCTTATGACTGGTTCATAATTCCCCAATGTACAGAGTTCCAAGGATGTGAATGCATTGATCACATTCACTCATTCATTGCAGTCTTATAAACATTTCAAAATTTACATATTAGTTTCTGTTCTTTCTCCTGGTGATGACATGATCAAAATAGAAGTGTCGAAAAGATGAATTGGCTTTGAATATGGTTTTCCGTATAAAATAATGAAATGGAGTATGTTGTGTTATTGTGTGAACTGGTTTGCTTGCTTGAATGTTTGTTTGATAAGTAAGGAAATATAAGGACATCAAACAAGATGATGATTATGATGATGGCATGTGTAAATATTATATGGTATGGCAATTCATTGGCTTCCAAAGATCTAATCTTTAATATCTGCCTCTACAATAATTATGTACTGTTCTTATATCAAAAGTACAGTTTGAATAATGTGAACTCATTTAATCACTGCAGTCTAATTCTGCTGTGGCCAATATTGCACCTTGTTGTGCATCAAATAAACACCAGATAGTAATTATAATTACATTTATTCTTTGTCAAATTAAGTAAAGATATTTGTTAACATTAGTTTCCTCCTTCCAGATTAGCATGGATGGATTCAGAGCATTGTGAGCAGAAACACAAAATCAAATTATGGTCACCAGATGATTGACAGCTAATGAAGAGGAGTAAATTCTTAACCTCAAAACAACATGAAGAAAACCATTGCTGCACAGAAAACAGCCTGCATGATCCTCTTCCATATATGTTGAAACTGTCACAGGTGAGAATGTTGTATTGTGTGAATTTTGCAGTGTGCCTGTATAAACTTCTGTCCCTATCTGATTAAGACCCTTTTCCATTTTATTAAGGAAAAATGAAGCAGTTGGTTTACTTCTCAGAATACAATTGCTTATGTCTGCTTTATACCACCATTCCTATTTGTTTCCCAGCTTTTCTCTTATGAGGCAGTAAACCACTTCCCTGTTACATCCTGTTTGTGATGTATGGCATCTCAGTCATTGATTGACTGATGGTAATGTAATGCAAAATCCTGGATGTCAAGGCTAAGTGTCTAACATTTGAAGGATCACTTCCAAGTAGCAGTGTTTCTACTGCCTTGTACCATTGTCTCATTATAACTACTTACTTTCGTTTGATTGTCTTGGTGCAGTGCATGCAGTAGGGAATTTCTAGAGCATGATACTAGTGGTTTGTGCATATATGGAATGATATAGAATTAGGATGGCTGTATGGATGAAGCTTGATAGTGTGTATGCTCATTTTGCAGATCTTAAAGGTTTATTAACATTACCCTCATTCATGAATGTTGAATTTGTATTTACAAATTTCAAGCAACTTTTTTTTTGTATTTTCTGCATTTAAAAAAAAATATAATGTTTTATTTTATAATATTTTTTGTCAATTTATGATTTTCTTAATAGAAATTCATGTACTTATAGTAAAAAAAATTAAGTTCACAAATCAAAACTTGCCTGCTACTTAGTGCATATCACAGAAGTCGTCTTATTTTCACATTTCCCTGTTTTGTGACGGATCTAAGCTGACAGCCTAGGAGGTATATAGTTTTCCTGAGGCTTCTCTGTATAGTATTAATTGATACTTGTACTTGGTGTTGCTGAGTTACTGTATAGTAGACTTGAAATAAGAATTTCTCTCTAAAAAGTTGAGTGTACTGTACTATGGATGGGTGGATTAAATTGACACTTAATGTTGCTGGTTTTTTAGTGGCTGAAGCTTAGTGTTGGTGTGAGAAAGTATGAGGGACTGATGGCATGTACATTCACTGCAGATCTCAGCACCATGGCCTTTCGGAGACAACCCTTCCAGGGACAGATTGGTATGAATGAGACACCACTCACCACAGTCATCAGCTGTGGAGAATTCAAGGCTGCAGAGCAGATCATTGAGTCTACCAGTGACCCAACCTACCTCAATGATGGCCGCGGTGAGAACATTCCCCTCTACATGGTCCTTTCCAACAACTGCTATGCCAAGAACTGCCGGAACCTGAAGCTGGCTCGACTGTTGGTCGAGAAGGGTGCCAGTCCCAACCTCAGGATACCCCTTAGGGACTTAGACTTGGCATGCCCAAGCCCGTTTGAGGAACTGGTGGTGTATCACGAAGTGCTCAAGTCATATGTTGCTGGTGTTTCTGATGTGCTGTTTGAGGAGATGGAGATGTACTTTGAAACTGAAGAGCTAAAGTTGGAATTTTTAACCAACACTCTTGATCTTGATAATGAGAAGTGTCTTCCCAACCTTGAGAGTTGTAAGAAACTGATTGAACAGACTAGTGAGTTGATTGACATATTCCTTCGCTATGGAAGTGATCCTAGTGTTCTTACAACATTTTCCCACAAGTCCCTCTTTCACTGGGTGATCGAACATGAGGATATTGATCTCGCCAAACGCTTCTTGGACACTTGCAGAGTGAATCTCAACCTTTGTGATGTGCATGGTAGTACTCCCTTGATGGATACCATTCTGAGAAACACTCCAGAAAATTCATTTGCCATTTATGAAGCAATGTGTGACACAGCTGACACTGTAGATATAAATGCCTGTGACTGCTGTGGGGAGACAGCCCTTTTTAGGGCAGTGTTTGCTGGTGCTACTGAAATGGCAGTCAGGCTGTGTCAGGATGGAGCCAAACTGAAGACTGTTGTGTGTCTGTCTCAAGTCCCCATGTCAACCTGCAAAAAACCACCAGATAGTACTAGCTTGATATATTCTGGCCTTCTGTTGGAGAGAGTGTCTCCCATGACCACCCCCTTCCTGGCACCTCTGCTGGCAGACTCACTAGTCCAGCTCAGATACTCCCATGTTTCTACACAAGATTCCAATTCTGACATATTCCATCCTCATAAACATCTCCTAGACAAAATTATTTCAGCCTCTGTTTCTCCTTTAATAGATCATGGTTGCTTCAGTAATCAGATCGTTGCTTCAGAAGTAACATCTCTGCTGGAAAATACAAACTATGTAATGACAAAGCAGGTTAATCCCACAGATCTGTTAACCTTGATGTTTGGCCAAGTGTCATGTGGTTTGCGTCAGTTGTGTGTGAGGACTATTCTTGATCATTCCCTCATGGTGTCTCAGGTAACTAGTAAACTGTGGCCAGAAGAAGCACCCAGTGTTTTCTGTAACCATTACTGTGAGGGAGCAGTAACTAAAGCCAAGATGGAGGAACTAGTGAAAATTTTGGGTCTTCCTCAGCCATTTCAAATTTTTTTTGACATTGAGGCAGTCAAATATTTGTGTTGTGGTCTAATAATGAGTTATCGCAGCATGGAGTGTGACCAGGCATGTTACGAGGAGTCCTTGTTTGATGATGATGATGATGATGATGAATCTTCCAGTTATGAATTTTCTTCAGTGTACGCTGATTCAGACTCTCTCCTTTTCTTCTCTTCTGACATCAGTGAAGAATCCTCTGAGGAGGTTGATGACTTGTCAGATGAAGATCTCTCAGGCAGTGAGGAGGATGTAGATGTAGAGGATGAGTCAAAAGAAACAGAGAAGAGCAAGGAGGACACTTCTAAGCTTAAGAAAATAAAGTATAAACAAGACGATTCTAGTTCTGATTCCGAGTCTGAGTCTGAAAACATGAGGGTGGTGGTGGAAACTTTCTGTGAGGACTTGGCTGAGGGTGTGGCACAAGATCACCCAAATGTTTGCTGTGATAAATATCAAAGACTTGATGACGAATCCACAACCACTACAGAATCTCGAGAAAATCTGACTGCAAGTGACTCTATCTCTGATTCTCTTTGTTAGTATTATAGACAAAACAAATCTCTTGAACATTTGTCTATCTAACCATTGATCCATTAGGGTTTCTGTATATCTGCCTATCTGTCCATCTATAGCTACATCTATTTACATCGTGTCGTTCTATATATTTATTATGGCACCTTTTTCTTTTAGAATTTCACAAGGGGGTTAGGTATGGATGAAGACTCTCCACTTACTTTTTTCTTTAATACATTAGCCCTGGACACCTCACACACTCTTCTTTCCTGGTTTTGTGTATCAAAATAGAAAGCCGTCCCCACAAAAATCAGTATTTGTGTTCTTCGGTTAACTCGTCAGTCATGTCATTGTCTTCCATTGCCTCCAGGTGAAACAAACTACACCTCTCTTGCCATTCTCCATCCCTTCACCACCTGGACATGCTAAATGGTTCACGTATATTCTCATCACCTTCATTCATTACTATTCATTTTGTTCACCACTCACAGATCATTCCTCTGCTATAATCATAAACTTCAACTTTCATTCCATGCTCATATTTATTCCCAGGTCAGTGGTGTTACTCATGCTATTGTATGGTATTCTGGTTTTATTTTTACTTCTGCTTTTCATCATATGAAAGTTGGTTTTGCTTTGCCTTGTTCTATGCTTCCATATTAGCACAGAATTTAACCAAGATATATAAACTTCTATGCTTTTAATTCTTATTGATATTTATAACATTTAATCACGTAACATGTTGTTTGTAGCACTTAGTTAATATTCAGTCAAGACTGACTGACCCTATGGCCTTGGCAATCATTTATGGCATTGATGGTAACATGTCAAACTTACATTACCTTGGATGTCCTTCCAGGGTTTCAGTTACTGTCAGCAACTTCTGGCTTATTCGTTTCACCAGCAGACCAATTCCTCATTGCTTCCAAAATGCTGAAAATGTGGCATAACATGTTATATGGCTCATAGTTACTAAACTACATGAATGAAAATTTGTCCAATAAGCTAAATAATATATCTTCCTGCTACCTCTTTTTTAAGGTTAAATTATTTTGTTTTTAAGGCTAAAACAACCATTTACAACACTTAAAATTTTATCAGTTTGAATAAAATGAACAAACAACCCCAGAGTAATGAACTATGTATTCCCTTGAATGACCATGTCCTTGAAAATTACTCTGAAACTTGTAAGGGTAATTGTTCAATGCAGATAGTAAAGTAAAAGCAGTTCAATGAAGTCTGAGGAAGTTCATGATTAGTTGTCTTATATAAGATAAAAAAAATCAATCGCATGTCAACTTTACAGCAAGCACGCACGCACGCATGCACACACATGCACACACACACACACACACACACACACACACACACACACACACACACACACACACACGTGCCTGGTAGCTCAGTGGTTAGAGCGCTGGCTTCACAAGCCAGAGGACCAGGGTTCGATTCCCCGGCTGGGTGGAGATATTTGGGTGTGTCTCCTTTCACGTGTAGCCCTTGTTCACCTAGCAGTGAGTAGGTGCGGGATGTTAATCAAGAAGTTGTGACCTTGTTGTCCCGGTGTGTTGTGAGTGCCTGGTCTCGGGCCTATCCGAAGATTGGAAATAATGAGCTCTGAGCTCGTTCCGTAGGGTAAAGTCTGGCTGTCTCGTCAGAGACTGCAGCAGATCAAACAGTGACACACACACACACACACACACACCGCGTAGTGTAGTGGTTAGCATGCTTGACTCACAATCGAGATGGCCGGGTTCGAGTCCCGGTGCGGCGAGGCAAATGGGCAAGCCTCTTAATGTGTAGCCCCTGTTCACCTAGCAGTAAATAGGTACGGGATGTAACTTGAGGGGTTGTGGCCTCACTTTCCCGGTGTGTGGAGTGTGTTGTGGTCTCAGTCCTTCCCAAAGATCGGTCTATGAGCTCTGAGCTCGCTCCGTAATGGGGAAGACTGGCTGGGTGACCAGCAGGCGACCGAGGTGAATTACACACACACACACACACACACACACTTTCCTAGTGCCTAGTCTATTCCTAGAATTTATTTTATCTCATCCTTTTCCAGCAAAGTGTATGCCTCCTTGCATGATGCTTTGGTCTCTGTTATTAGCCACATTTCCATTCTGCCACCCCATTTACCACATTGTTGAGGTGCTCTTTATAGAAACTAGGCAAGTGAGAAAAAGTTAAAAGATCTGCAGAATATAAGCTGCTCTCCCGTTGTCACTCCCAAACTACTAATATGGCTGGAGAGGAGGGAGATGGCAGCTCAGGCTTTTACTGTTTCTATGCTGCCTTTTTGGAATATTGCCTCACTTTTAAATAGATTCTTTAGTACAAATAACCCAGACAAAAAAATTATAAATTAATGAGGAAGTTGCCTTTATAGGCTTGTGTCAGCATTCATATAAGCTATGCTTTCATTCTCATTTGAGGCAAGTGGTAACTGAGTTTTAACCCTTGTCTCACTTGCTTAAAGAAAACACCTCAGGTTTGCTATTCCAGTACATGTACAGTAGTTTCATTCTCCAATTTACATTGAAGATACACAAGTGTTTCATAACTAAACATAACATACAGCACTTCAATCTTCTCTTTTACTGACAGTGCATCTACTCTCTAAAAATACTTAAACCCTCAGTACATTTAATCACTATGTACAATTATTATTATTATTATTATTATTATTATTATTATTATTATTATTATTATTATTATTATTATTATTATTATTATTATTATTATTATTATTATTATTATTATTATTATTACCACCACCACCAGTAACCTGTAACTGGTGAAACTGTTCCTATGATAGAAGTGTATGAGTGGCCTCCTAGAGTATCTCAAAGGAGGCATGTGAGCTTGGAGTCTCTGTAGGAAATATGAGAGGCCTTTTTCAACAGACCGCGTATGACAAGGCCGAGAGTCAAGAGGGACTTGTTATTATTTCCAGCTTCCCTCACTCTCTTCTTCACCACACCAGACCAGCTGATGCTCTCAAAGTCAGCCAGGTCAACTAGGTACAGCTCACTGGTCTCTTGTGTATCGGTGTTGTTCATTTGCACAATGAGGATGCAAATGGTATGTGACTGGCTGGAGTATTCGTTCATGTTTGTTGCTGCCTGATAATTGAAAACTGGCAATAAGTTTATTGCCCAATAACTGATCACTAAATTGCTAAATCCAAAATGTTATTACTTGATAATGATGTTAATGTTTTGAATTTTTAAAAATTGCTTATTTCAAATCTTTATATTTGATTTGATCCTAGAAATTTTTGAAATTAAAAAAAAAAACTTTAAATTCATTATAAATCCTGTCTCTTTACTAGTAAAGTACTATTTTAAATGAAATAAATACATTTGATTTCGAAAATTTTAAACTTCAACAAGCTCATGTTCCAAACACAAAAATTATTGATTATTATTAGTTTGAAACCAGAAGTTTGGCAATACTGATAAACTGATAGTATGGGAAAAATAGTTAAGCATAACCAATAACCCAATATTGTTATTGTGATAATTATCACAAGATTTATCTCGGTAACACCCTTCAATGGATAAGACTGCAATGTTAACTCAACTGACTATTTTCCTTTTGTTCTCCCATCTCCCTCATGTCTCCTTGTTTTCCTTTATTTTATACTACCTGCTGTTTATTAATTTCTTATTAAAGACATTTAGATACATATAAAAGTTTTATATGATTCTCAGGATTTTTACTATGGTAGTTTGATTTTTTTTATACATTTTGTTTGTATTTTATTCTGCAGCATGATATACATATTCCAAACTCTTGGCACTACTTGATGTCAGTACCAGTTACTAGTAGGATTACTTTATGACCTTTGGCCAAGTAATCTAGGCAGCAGCATGTATTGTATGTAGGTGAAGGTGTAGCCATGGCCACAAAGCAATTAACATGCCACATTGACTTCCACTGTATATTGTATTTTCCTCAGTTGTAAGTTCTCATATCCGTTGACAATCTCCTTACAAAATCCCACCAAAAGGCAGGTAAAGACCTAGAAACTCATGAAAAAAAAAAAGAAGCAAGTCAAGGGAAGATAAATCACTAAAATGACTGATAACAAATTTAGTTAAGGTCATGTAGATTATTGTAAAGACCACATTATCATTACACAGGATTTGTACATAGGAGAGAGTCAACTGGGCAATGAACTTGAGATTGAGGGACAAACTAGTAGAAATACAACTTCCTGTTTGAATTTTTTGTTATTTGTACATTGATCTTTGTAATGCAAGAGGAAGCAAGTTTTTTGTGGTGGTCCGAATGACATTGTTTTGCTGTCAGAAAATAAGGGAGTGATCTTAGACCCCAGAATGTGATGATGTAAACAAGCTGTGCCTGCCATCATGTGTATTGTCTGGTGATGTAAGGTGTGAGTGATTATTCTTCTACATGATTTCCTTGCATGTATTCAAAATTACATTATTTTTTTTGTTCATTATTTGTTTTGAACCAAAGGAAAGAATATAAGTAGTCACATTGTGTCTTTGTATTTATACTGTATATAAGTTACTTGATATTATTGATAACTTATTTGGTGAAGGAGCACAAGTATGAAGAGATACTGTTCAGTTTATTTCATTGTTCTGAGTAAGTGGGAATGGTTGTCTGGCTTGTTGAATGGTGCAGGTTGAATTTGCTTTAGCTGGCACTACTCTTTCTTGAACAACCAGTCTCTGCTCAAGTTTGGGCATTATAGTGGGTGTCATATGTGTTTGTGTTTTTTAGAATTGAGCCAAATTTATAAAAAAAAAAAAAAATTTCTGCCAAATTTTCATAATTATCTTCAAATTTGTGAACATTATTTCCATAACTTACACCATATTTTTTGGCAATACATTCTACTGATCAGTGGCTCTCTTTTGTTATATTTCTACACATCCTTTTCTTACTTTTTTTATAAGTTTCTTGTATTCTTTTAATGTTGGGTTTCATGTCCAACAGGTCTTCACTTTGTTTCCTTTTTATGTTTCATGTGTGTGTATATTTACCTAGTTGTAGTTTTACAGGGCCTGGGCTTTATGCTCGTGTGGCCCTGTCTCCATATCTACACTTATACAATTTTTCTTTAAAATTATGCACACTCGTTGCTGACACCACTTCCTCACTGAAACTGTTCCAAGTCTCAACACATCTTTGCGGGAAACTATATTTTTTAACATCTCTCAGACATCTTCCCTTCCTCAGTTTCTTACTATGCGATCATGTGCTTCTTGTGTCATATTCTTCTCTCAGGATTAGTTTCTCATTATCCACTTGATCCATTCTGTTAATCGTGTGTGTGTGTGTGTGTATTCACCTAGTTGTAATTTTACAGGGCCTGGGTATCATACTCGTGTGGCCCCGTCTCCATATCTACACACCCAACTTTCCTTTAAAACTATGCACACTCCTCGCTGACACCACCTCCTCACTCAAACTATTCCACACCTCCACACATCTCTGTGTGTGTGTGTGTGTGTGTGTGTGTGATATTCACTCAATTCACCAGCTATACTTTCCCAGTTCGAACTTAGAACTTATTTTGTGTTAATTTTTCTGTGTAACAATTGTACTACATTCTAACTTTTATCTTAATATCAAAACAATTGGCTTTTATTGTCTCATCCAGATCAATGAATATTTCTAAGTGTTGATAAGACCATGTTTCTCCAGTGATCCTGTTCACATCCCACTTTTGAGTCAGTCACAATCATGACCTCATTCTTTGATTTCTTAATTATATCAATCCACTTATTTCACATTCGACGATCTCTGACTGCTCTCAACCATTTTTGTCAGTTCACATCTCTTGGTATTAAAATTAAGATATCATAATACTCATACCTTAGCCAGATCCTTAGTCTTCTTTGTTTTATCTCTTTTGACTTAACATCATCCACATATAAAATTATATATTTATGCATTCCTTCTTTACAACAGTCATGTAAACTGAGGATATCACTGTTGCCAGCACTGGTCATTGAGGAACTCCACTTGTTATTGTGTATAATTCACCAATCTTGAGGATCATCTGCTAGACTTTGATATCCAGTTATGCCCTCCTGGTGAGAGCTTAAAACTTATATAGTGTAGTCTGTGTGACTGTGTTTTGAAAGAGTACATTCAAGCTAGATAGCAAGGTGAATATGCTAATACAAATGCTTATCAAAATATCACTGTTAAAAGGACAGGATTTCAATGAATTTTATATTACATGCTACAACATAATATTCAGTTCTTCCAAAGGCCCATCTTCCTAGACTTTCTTCCCCAGTTCAGAAAAATAATGTTGCATGGGTTTAAGCAGTGAACCTTTAACCATACTTTATCTGTAAAGATAATCTCATTACTTGTTATAACTTATTTTATCGTTAAATGTAAGGCATAAACACAAAAAATGGTGTGCTGGGCAAGTACTGTTCTGCATCCTGTTGGTGAGGATGAACCCATGTGTCATTATTTTTTTTAAGGGAGCCCTTCTTTTCTTCCATAAGGCTTGTGGTGCCTTCCAAAAGTTGCAATCACTTCATGGTGGCCTTTTGTTGCCAGTGCCAATCATTGGAACACATGTTAAACAGTCCTATTAAAAATTGCATATATTTATTTGTGCTGTGTTTGAGATGTTCTAAATTAGATAAATCTATATTTATATAGTTTTGTTTATAATAAATTAATGAATGGAATGATCCTAGAGGTTCATTCTGAGTGGTGGTAGTGAGGCATGTGTGTGTAGCCCACACCTGTGCAAGATCCTACTCTTTACAATCACTCCAAGTTACTCAACATGATCTTGTATGAATTTATTGAAAAATATATGTAATAAAAAGTGAATGTTTTTTTTAAGTTCTCCTATTAAGTTTTATTTTGATATTTCTGTTTCCTCTCATGTCTTATGAATGAAGTTTCTTTGCTGTTATATTAATGTAACATTCTCTTTCTCTTGTTTAGTTCACTTTTTATTTGTTTAATTACATTTATCTTATTTTGTGTTAATACTTGTTTTTCTCATGTACTTGTGTATACAATATTCATTCCATTTGTTCTATCTAGTGGTAGTATTCATGCCTGTGGTTTCTCTTGCAGGTTATATAATTTTCTCTTCACCTACTTTCCTGGATACCATGAACCATTGGGCGAGGCCAGTAACCACCAGCAGGACAGTAGACAAGTAAGATACAAACAGAAAGAGTAGTCTTGTGTGCAGATTTGCTGCAACAGAAACATATAGGTCAATATTATTAAATTACTCATTGCTTGAAGAATCTTATTACGTAATTGGTAGATCCATACAGGAGTGATTATTCCTTGCAAATCATGAGTGGAAGGGAAGGATGTTTTCAGTTATGTGTCACACTCATGATTACAAGGGCAACTTTTGTATGCTGACACAAGACCATTTCACAGATGGTGGGAATGGCTGCTGATACATTAGCTCAAGTCATAACAAAAAATGAAATAAAACCCAGCAAAGATTTTCAGACTTGTCAGAGAGTGAATCTACCAATAACCTCTTTAGTAAAATAGACAAAATAAAGAAGATATTAAGTAGAAAACCCTACAATCATGAAAAGGCTGAGTAAATATGCAAATGTAATTAATGGAGGAATAAAAGGGAGGGGAAATATCAAAGGCATAACCTTTATAGAACAAGTTGTATGCAGTCAAAATAAATAATTGCCATCAAAATGAGGAACATCATCCAACTGTAAAGAAAAGTGTAATCTTCATCATAGCATAATCAAACAACTGAACAATTGGCATAATTCTAATAAAATAAGTTTGTTTGAAGTATATTATCGCCATAAGAGTACAAATATGTATGGTGTGTGTTTTCAGTGTGACACTTTTGTTGATTCTCTTACACTTTTCATTTCTCCTGACTGTTGAATTTCTGTTGATTTTAGAGAATCAACAAAAGTGTCACATTGAAAACACACACCATACATACTTGTACATATTCATTAAATAGGGTTTTGCTGTAAAAAAATATAATTGCCTTAAAAATACACAAAATCATCTGAAATTCAACAATCTGAAGTAAAAAGAACATATTCAACAAAAGCAACTTACTAAATGCCAGACAACAAAAGCACACACCATTTGTAGCAACAGTATGTACCACACAGTTATACCTTTTAACTCTTCCACTTGTGAGAGCCTGTCTATATTGGTCAAGTACTCTAATGGAACAACTACACATATCTTGTAATCCTTTTTATTGACAATTGTAGGGCACAAGGTATGAAAAATTGACAAAAACCAAAAACACCATCTTGTATTTCAGACATCTTAACAGGAAGGAAATGTCATCAACAGTTATCTAAAAGTAATAAAATAAGACATAAGACTACATAACCTGTAATGGTGAGAGACAATTAGGGTATAGTGCACTCAGATATCTAGGAGTGTTAGTCTTTTCATACATTACTTTTTATATCTGTTATTTCATTACATATTTCTAGATAACAGATGATAACATACACTTCATGTAAAGCCTTCTGAAAAGCAAGATGATGCTTATCACTACTCTCATTCTTCTTTTTCCCACTAAGAATGACTCACCAAGAATAATTCAAAACTAGTTCAAAATAGTACAATCATACATTATGATGGTACTACAAAAAAGAAACGTTTCTGCTAGCTAATCCTGCTTTCACAGAATCCTGTTTGTCTCGTCAATGATGAAAAATAACAGATATACACACAGCAGACCTGAACTGTAAATCTTTCTTACAAGCATGATTTGCCTTTGATATAAAATCTTGAGACCATTTGAAAGATGAGGGTCAAGAAGTAACTGCCAGTCAAAAATATTAAACTTCCCAAAATAACAATGAATAAAGCAGATTTTTATTAACATTTCATCCTTTTGGCATTGGTGAATAAAGGAAAAAAAAAAAAAAAATCTCCTTCCAACAGAAGTACTCTCCAAGAAATGTTAACACACACACACACACACACACACACACACACACACACATCAATCAAACCATCTCTTGTACTAAATTTCAATTAATGAGGCACATCTCCACAAAACAAAAGAAAAACATTACCAAAAAATATTCCTTAGAAGCACTAAACCTGAATCCATATAAAGTAATGCACAGGTAAGCTAGTTAGCACACCTGCCAGGAACTACACAGCTGGTCTCATCTGCGTGCTGTATGGAGACGAGCCCGGAGAAGGCGATAGGAGTGAAGTTTGTATTTGTCGATCTTTGCTTGCATTCTTGAGGGTGTTGGACAGACAGTGGCGGAGGGTGTGTTGTATGGGTGTGTATGCTTATATGGTGTCCTCATGTCCATATTTGCAGTGCTCATTTGTATGTGTGAGGAATTCTTGTGTATATTTGAGGGTGTAAAATGTACATTGGTAGCTTTGTGTATGTATTGCAGGTCCTTGTACATACTTGGGGTGTTCATGTGTATGTCTGGGGTACTCATGTATGCAGGTATGTGGCTCCTTTGTGTATGTGACTCTGGGGTTTCCATGTATATGCTTGGGGTGTTGATGTGTGAGTATGTGAGGCTTGTGTGTGCACAGGTTTCACTCTTATGTATGTAAGGATTGTGTGTATACAGGGTATTCACGTGCATGTGTGGGGTGTTTATGTATGCATGTGGAAGGTTTACATGACCACGTGGAGTATTTGCGTACATATGTAAGCCACACATATATGAGTGTGTTAGATTACTGTTAGCGTATGTAGGGTTAACATTCATGTGTGTCTGTATGTGGGGAACAGGTGTGTATGTTGAGTTTGAGTGTGTTTGCTTATAAGTTGGTGCAGTACCCATGTATGTATGACTGGTGTATGGCTGAGTCAGGTCTGTGTGTAGTGTGTGTGTAGGAAGGTGTGAGTTGTGTATGGTTCTTGTGTGGTCAAATTGAGTTCTTTTTGACTGGTGTGTTGATGTCTCCTCCAATTCATACTTCCTCTTCTCTGGTATATTCTGTTTCCTCTTCCTTGTGTTGTTTTTGTTGTGGATTTGTGAGTCTTTGTTCATGCTTCTTGTTTCTCTCTGCACACTGGGACATGTTTTTCCATGTTTGTTTAGTGTCTTCACCACTTTTCCATCCACCCATCTTTCTTTATCTTCCAATCTTCCTTCCACCTGCCTCTGTTTCCCATCCACCTTTCCTTCCACTTGCTGTCTTTGTTTACTATCCAATCTTCCTTCCATCTGGCTCTGTTTCCCATCCACCTTTCCTTCCACTTCCTGTCTTTGTTTACATTTCAATCTTCCTTCCATCTGGCTCTGTTTCCCATCCACCTTTCCTTCTACTTCCTGTCTTTGTTTACATTCCAATCTTCCTTCCATCTGGCTCTGTTTTCCATCCACCTTTCCTTCCACTTTCTGTCTTTGTTTACATTCCAACCTTCCTTCTGCCTGGCTCTGTTTCCCATCCATCTTTCCTTCCACTTGCTGTCTTTGTATATATTCCAATCTTCCTTCCACCTGGCTCTGTTTCCCATCAACCTTTTCTTCCACATACTGGCATTCTTTACTGTGTGATCTTCCTCTCTGGAGCTTTTGTTTATTTTGCTTTCTAACTGCTCTTCCTTCAAGTTTCCGGCCTTGTTTTTCATCCATTATTTCTTTTACCTGATGACATTGTTGTTCCACTTGTACTTCCACTTGCTTTTCTCTCTCATCTGTGTTTTCTTTCATTTGACTTCGTTTTCTTACCACTCTTCCTTCCCCTTTGTTTTGTTTCTCATTTACTTCTACCTGCTGGCTTTGTTTCTCTACCAATCTTTCTTCCATAAGGTTCACCTTAACATTCACTCCTCCTTCCATCTGCTGTCCTTGTTTCTCAACCACATTTCCTTCCTGAGGTGGCTGTTTATTTGGTCTCTTTGCCACTCTTCGTTTCACCTGATGAAACTCTTCCTTATCCTCTTTTTCTTCAACCTTGTTTACTCTTTCATCCTTTCCTCTGCACTTTTCTCTCTTTCCCTTCCTTCTCCTTACACCAGGACAGGTCACAGCCTTCTCCCTGATGTCAAAGTCCTCCAAATCCTTGTCCTTTTCTGAAATCACAAGTTGGCATGACCTTGGCTGTGGGTCTTTGTCTGCTATCTTCTTGTCACTCTCTGTAGCTGTGTTGCAATTCTTATTTGTTGCTGCCTCTCCTGACATATTAGAGTTATGGAGTTTGGCAGGGGGGGGCAGAGAAGAGGCATCAGGGAGATGTCGTTTTCGCTGTTGGTTCTTTATTATTTTGCTGCGGGACATGGGCAAAGATTCTAGTGCTTGTGAGAGCCGAGGAAGGTAGGTTATGATGTTCCCAGGTGTTGGATGCTCAAGTGACACCAGCTGAGAAGGTGGTGGTGGTGGTGTGGCAAGCTTAATGTCTCCAGAGGTTTGGGATTCAAGAGAGGTGCTGGATTTTGTTGTTTCTTGATCTAACTGTAGCTTCTTGAACAAAGTGTCCACCACCGAACTGCCTGGTGCTTTTCTCTTGATGCTAACTCCAAGCCTGTGTAGGTTTGGAAGTTCACATGGTGTCTCAGCATCTAGTTTCTGAGAGATAAAGATTCCTTTGTCATCAAATGTATAGTCCTTGTTCTCACCTTTATGAACATTGGTATCCTTTTCTGTTGTTATCTTAGAAACATTCAGGCTACCAGTGGTAGTAGGAATGCTTGAAGTATTGGAGATAGATAGGCAAGTCTTGTTCTCACTACTACCTTGCACACACTTTACTTTTGTTTTCTTCCTGTCCAGTCTATTAGCATTTCTCACCCTTACAGCTCTTTTCCTCACAGTTTCTTTCGCCTTTGCTTTCTTGAGTTCTGCCTCTTCAACCTTTGTGGCATTTTTAATCACTTTGTCATTAATCCTGACAATGATGACTTTAGGGCTCAAGACTATCCCCCGATGATGTTCATGTACTTCAGACATTGTTCTTGTTGGCTCAGGACTGCTAGGGATAGATGGGGTGGGAGTGGCTTGTTTCAAAGGAGAATGATGCTGTGACTGAGAGATCTCCATACCAGCCTCTGTCATTTCCTCTACACTTGTCCCTCCAGATCTTTTATCCTTTTCATTCACAATTTTGCACCCTTTCTTACTTGGATGAGATGACATCTGAATAGTGCAGCTTCTTTGTAAAAGAATAAATCCTCCTTTACTCTCTTTTCCTTTCACTGGTAGAGGACCATTCTCATTCTGCATTGGGTTATTGTTCTTGTTATCCTTCCTTATGTTTGGGTTATGGCTCCGTTTTCTTTTTGGTGAGGATTTGTGTTCGAGGGAGGTGGCATGATTGGAGACAGGAAGTGATCCAGAGCCTGCACTTTCAGGATCACAGCTGTGTTTTCTCTTTCTCACTAAAGACTGTTGTTCACTCACTCTCTGGCATATTGGTGCAGCTTCCTCTCTCATCTCACAGCCTTCCTGCAGTGTTGCCTTTTGTTGCAGTGTATGTAGTGGTGGTACCTGGCTACTTGCCTTGATGTTATCAGACAGGGTTATGTTTGCTTTTGATTTGTTCTTCATGGACATAACACTGTGGCCCTCATCTTGTGATATCTTGTGTGAAACTGTGCCAGAAAGCTCTTCCTTTACTGAAGTGTTACGGTTCTGTCCTTCCTTCACACATTTGTAATTTTTCCTGATCCCTGGCAGGAACTCTAAGGAGGCTGGGTAAAGCTTTGTCCTGTACCCAGCAGCCAGATGGCCCTGGGGTAATGGTGGGCATGTCACATGATGGAGTTCCTCAGATGTGCAGGATACTGGAGATGACACGGCCACAGGTAAATGTTTGCTTGATGCTTTCCTCTCTATCTGAAGAGTGGCTTTTGTGGCAGAGTAGGATATGAGTGATGAGTGGATGGGTTTTCCTTCCAGTTCATTCTGTGTTTTAGAATTTCTTCTGTCATCAGATTGTGGGTGAGGTGATATTATTTCAGCAGGCCCAGTACTGTTGGAGGAATGACTTGGCTTTCTTTGGAGTCCAGTCACTGTTACACCTTTTGTTGCAAAATCATTTACCATCTGAGGATTTTCTGAAGGAAAAGTATGTTGTGCTGGAGACCTTACTAAAGGCTTGGCTGGTTTTGGTGGCTGTATAGGCAACACCTCCGGCATTACAGAATGTCCTACACGTACAGGAGGCTGCAGGACAGGTATGGTTGGCGATGAAAACTTATCTAAGGTTGAGCATGATGGCAAAGAATTTACTAAAGATGTTGTTGGTGTCACAAGTGCCTTGGAAGGCTTAGCTGATGTCACTGGCTTTAATGGAGGCATAGATAACACCTCAGGCCTCACAGAGTATTCAGCACAGAGAGAAGACTGCAGGAGAGGCATGGCTGGTGATGATTTGTTCAGGATCGAACATGGCTGCATAAGTTCTCTTGAGGTTGATGTCTGTGCCACAGAAGATAGTGGTGGTGTTCTTGAGTCAGTGGGGGATTTGACTGGCACTGTGGGTTCTGAATCTGACCTTGTATAATTCATAGATATTACTGGTGTTTTATTTGTAACTGATAATGGTTCTTTTGCATCACTGGAAGACGGTATTGAAGCTCTTTTCATCAAGGTCTTCTTTCTGTGACGTTTTACCACAACCGTCACTGGCATTCCTGACATAATTTCCTTGGAGTATTCACTTGGGCACATGAGCTGGTCAGAAAGCCCACCATGGGTCTCAGGATTCAGAGAGTTAGCCACCAAACCTGTGTCCTTTTGTGTCAGTCCTGTAGGTGCATGAGTACTGTGGTTCCTGGAAGGTTGAGGTGGTGCATTTTGATTCATGGAAGGTCCAGCTGGTGTATTGTGGTTTTTGGAAAGTATATCTGGTGTATCATGAATTTTGGAATCTCTGTCTGCCTTACTGTGATTCATGGAAGATTTTGCTGGTATTATCTGGTTCTTGGAAGATTCAGCTGGTGTTATCTGGTTCTTCACATGTCCAGCTGGTGTAATCTGGTTCACGGAAGGTTTAGCTGATGTATTCTGGCTAGTGAAAGGTCCACTTGGTTTATTGTGGTTCTTGGAAGGTTCAATTGAAGTAATCTGGTTCTTGGAAGGTCTAGCTGGTGTATTCTGATTCATGGAAGGTCTGCCTGGTGCATTCTGGTTCATGGAAGGTCTAATGGTTGTATTTTGTTTATTGGAAAATCCACCTGGTGCATTTTGGTTAACGGAAGACCTAGGTGGTATATTTTGGTTCACGGAAGGTCTAGCTGGTGTATTCTGGTTTATGGAAGGTATTGGTGGTACATTTTGATTCATGGAAGGTGTAGCTGGTGTATTCTGGTTCAAGGAAGGTTCAACTGCTATGTTACGGTTTTTATGAAGTATAGCTGGTGTATTCTGAACATCCTGGGGTATTGGTACTATATTTTTGTTCTTGGAGGGTTTTGCTGGTGTATTCTGGTTCTGGTTCTTGAAAGGTCTTGGTTGTGTGGTGTTTGTCCTGTAAGGCCCAGTTGATATCATGGTGCTCCTGGGAGGTGCAGCTGGCATACTGTTGTTTGTGGAAGCTTCAGCTGGCCTTGTGTTCCTTCTACAAGGTCCAGCTAGTGTCACACAAGCATTTGAATGTGCAGTTGGTATGCTGTTATTCTTGGAAGGGCCAGCTGGTGTGGTGTTCATGGGCAGTTCACTTTGTGTTACCAGATGACTCAACGATGCTTTGTGTTTTGCATGATGTTCTTCTGGCATTTCAAGTTTCCTGTGAAGCTGAGACAATGAGACAGATTTGTTGACATTTCTTTGGGTGTTTGTTTCATGTGGAAAGCTGGATAGTACAGTGAGATTTGCTAGGTCCTTGAGAGCATTTGAAAACTGTAAATTTGATGGGCTTCTTCCTACAAGTTTCTCAGGGACTTTGGAAGAGGATAAATCATTGAGAGGAAAGCGGTACACTTTCTTCACCATAACTGATGGGGAGCAGAGCACCCCTGTGTTGTTGCCTTGAGGGCAAGGATGTGACAAGGCCCCAGAGAGATAGCATCTTAAATCCTTTTGCTTTTGCATCTCATTTAATCTAGACCACTGGTCTATCTTGGATTTTCTATTCAAGATTTCAACTGATGAGAATCCTTTAAATTCATCTACTGGCTGGGATAGAATAAGCCTCTGGTTCTCCCCCTTACTGGGGCTACTACTGAATGGTGGACTTTCTGACAGCCTCCTCTTCATCAGGTTCTTGATGCTAGTTGGTAACCTCTGTACACTACGAGTGATGAGTGGAGAGTCAGAAGAATCATATGATGCCATTTCAAGGGAAGATGTTGGTAATTCTGGTGTTACTAACTTTTTTAATGTGGTAGTTCCCTTTCTTTGACAGATGTCACTTCCATGCAATGCTGAGGGCATCTTGCTGACCTTGAATGAAGAGACTGCTTGGGAAGATTCAGATTTGATATTCTCCTCAGACCCAGCCACTATACTGGTGTTGGGCTGGAGGCAGTTGCTGGTATTTCTTTCTTTGAGTGTCATAGAGGAAGAAAAGCAAATGTCACCTGTTGGCTGCCTCCCGTCAGGCTGCAGAGAAGTAGAGGTGATGCAGCTTCTGGGACCCAAAGAATGAACACCAGATGCTTCAAAGCTTGGAGCCTTAGCTTGCCTTAATGTGTACACCACATCACCTTCAGAACCCTTTCCATGACTGTTTCTGTCCCGTGAAGAGATTTCAATCTTTGGGGTCTCAGCTGTTGCTCTATTCTGTTCGGAGTTTCTTCTACTCCTGTGTGTAGCAGGTAGAGATGTGGAATCTACTGGCTCTGAGAGGCTTACTGAGATACCTCTGGCTGTAGCACACTTCTGTTGAGGTCCAGCTGACCTGCCTGTCTTTGGATCTCTAAGACGCAAGGTCCATCGTCCTTCCAACAATTTGCGCTCTGCTGACAGGGACCTGGAGTGGACGGATACCTGCCTGTTGTTGTGTTCTGTGTGTGGCGAGATGTGAGGCGTAGACATCTTGCTTGCTTGTGGTTGGGCAGTATTCTTCATACCCACCCTCTGTCCTGATGCACCTGCCCTGCCACCAAGTCCAGTGCTGCAGGAATGCTTTCTTGTACGTGAGGAAGCAGCGGTTCTGTTTCTGCATCGCTTCTTCATACCTTGCTGAACCGTCAAGGCCCTGCCGAGACAGCACAGGTCATACATCTTGCACACACAGACGATGTTGCATATGACATAAAATACCTATGATTGAAAAAAAAAGGATTCTCACATATTCTACTGCAGGAGTTTATCTTTCTACCCATCTATACATGTATGCCAATTTTTATGATACCTATTCCTGAAATTTTCCTTCAAGATGATTATGATAAATTTTCAGTAATACCTATTCCTGCATTCAATTTAGCACTCATTAATCCTGACTCTCCTGTCATGGTTTCATATTACATAGCATGTACACTGTCCTCTCATTTAATAAAATTTTCCTTCTACATTAATTACACCTATTGTACTCAGCACTTTTCGTCATTTTACCTACTGACATCATCTCTTATAAATGGCCAAACTACATATCTTAGGGCACTATGCTTGACATCCATTATATTTCCACCTATACTTTGCTTGATCACTTTGTTTCATAAACTTCCATTACCATCATTAAGACATTATCCAGTATAACTATTTATAGGTGGAGGTAGCAGACACCTACCAAAACATTAACTTACTCCCAGTGAGATCTAGTAGCACTAGTTGAGGGGGTGCTGTGAACCTTCCATTAGAGCTAGTTATGATCTCGCTGAATGTTTCCCTTTGTGTCTCACAACTCAAGGGGACAGTCACAGCCTATCCTCTAAAGACAATTCTCCTTCTTCACACAAAAATACATGCACTTACCACACATACGCCCTTCACTTGAAAATAAAAATTTTAAAGAAAAATGGGTACTCAAAACAATGCCTCGGAGTCCCTTCTGGGAAGGGGACCAAAAATGTCCCCAGGTCGGACGCTTCTCTTGTTAACGACCCCAAATGCCTTGACACCTCCCTCAACTTTTTCTACATTAACTTCTGCAACATTCGCAGTTTTAGATCTAATTTTCAATCTGTGGAACACCACCTCTCCTCTACTAAACCTCATCTTCTTTTCCTCACCGAAACACAGCTGTCTGAGGCAACTGACAGTAGCCCCTTCTCTGTTCCCTCCTACTTTCTCTATTCTCATTTTCATTCCAAAGCTGGATGTTGCGTCTATGTACGCAACGACTTAACTTGCTCTCGTGCCCACGCTCTTGAGTCTTCCGAATTTTCCACCATCTGGCTACGACTTAACAGTCACTCTCAAACTAAATTCATCTGTGCTGTTTATCTCTCCCTAACTCTTCTGACTATAGTAATTTCTTCGACTACTTAACTTCTAAAGTGGAGCACATTCTGTCCCTCTACCCTTTCGCTGAGATTTCCATTCTTGGAGATTTCAATGTTCACCACCAGCTTTGGCTTTCCTCTCCCTTCACTGACCTAGCCTTCAACTTTGCTATCCTCCATGACCTAGAGCAACTGGTGCAACATCCTACTCGTATTCCTGACCGTCTTGGAGACACGCCCAACATTCTTGATCTCTTCCTCACCTCTAACCCTTCTGCTTATGCTGTCACCCTTTCATCTCCGTTGGGCTCCTCCGATCACAATCTCATTTCTGTATCTTGTCCTTATTTTCCAATCCCTCCACAGGATCCCCCAAAGCGAAGGTGCCTCTGGCGTTTTGCCGCTGCCAGTTGGGGTGACCTGAGGAGGTATTATGCTGATTTTCCTGGAATGATTATTGCTTCCGTGTCAGAGACCCATCTCTTTGTGCTGAACGCATAACAGAGGTGTTAGTGTCTGGCATGGAGGCGTACATTTCTCATTCTTTTTCTCAACCTAAACCTTCTAAACCTTGGTTTAACTCAGCCTGTTCTCGTGCTATACATGATAGAGGTTGCCCACAAAAGGTACTTGAGCCTTCCATCTCCTGAATCTCATGCACTTTATATCTCTGCCGGAATCATGCCAAGTCTGTTCTTCAACTTGCCAAACACTCTTTCATAAATAGAAAATGTCAAAATCTTTCAAACTCAAACTCTCCTCGTGACTTCTGGCATCTAGCCAAAAACATCTCAAATAACTTCACTTCTTCATCTTTCCTCCTTTATTTCATCCTGATGGCACCACTGCCATCTCTTCTGTCTCTAAAGCTGAACTCTTTTCTCAAACCTTTGCTCACAACTCCACCTTGGACGATTCTGGGCTTGTCCTCCCTCTCCTCCTCCCTCTGACTATTTCATGTCTACAATCAAAATTCTTCGTAATGATGTTTTCCATGCCCTTGCTGGCCTAAACCCTCGGAAGGCTTATGGACCTGATGGGGTCCCTCCTATTGTTCTCAAAAACTGTGCTTCTGTGCTTGCACCTTGCCTGGCCAAACTCTTCCAACTTTGTCTATCGACTTCTACCTTTCCTTCCTGCTGGAAGTTCGCCTACATTCAGCCTGTTCCTAAAAGGGTGACCGTTCTAACCCCTCAAACTACCGTCCTATAGCTTTAATCTCTTGCTTGTCTAAAGTTTTTGAATCTATCCTGAATAGGAAGATTCTCAAACATCTGTCACTTCACAATCTTCTGTCTGATCGCCAGTATGGCTTCCGTCAAGGTCGCTCTACTGGTGATCTTCTGGCTTTCCTTACTGAGTCTTGGTCATCCTCTTTTAGAGATTTCGGTGAAACTTTTGCTGTAGCGTTAGACATATCAAAAGCTTTTGATAGAGTCTGGCATAAAGCTTTGATTTCAAAACTGCCCTCCTACGGCTTCTATCCTTCTCTCTGCAACTTTATCTCAAGTTTCCTTTCCGACCGCTCTATTGCTGCTGTGGTAGAAGGCCACAGTTCTTCTCCTAAATATATTAATAGTGGAGTTCCTCAGAATTCTGTCCTGTCATCCACTCTCTTTCTATTATTCATTAATGCCTTTCTTAACCAAACTTCTTGCCCTATCCACTCCTACGCTGATGATACCACCCTACATCTTTCCACGTCCTTTGAGAGACGACCAACCCTTCAGAAAGTCAACAGATCACGCAGGGACGCCAGAGAACGCCTGACTTCCGATCTTTCTAAGATTTCCGATAGGGGCAGAAAAAATCTAGTAGTTTTCAATGCCTCAAAAACTCAATTCCTCCATCTATCAACTCGACACAACCTTCCAGACAACTATCCCTCTTCTTCAATGACACTCAACTGTCTCCTCTTCCACAATGAATATCCTCGGTCTGTCCTTTGCTCATAATCTTAACTGGAAACTTCACATCTCATCTCTTGCTAAAACAGCTTCTATGAAGTTAGGTGTTCTGAGGCGTCTCCGCCAGTTTTTCTCGCCCCTCCAACTGCTTACTCTGTATAAGGGCCTTATCCATCCCTGTATGGAGTACTCTTCGCATGTTTGGGGGTTCCAGTCACACAGTTTTACTAGATAGGGTGGAATCAAAAGCTCTTCATCTCATCAACTCCCTCCTCTGACTAACTGTCTTCAGCCTCTTTCTCACTGCCAGAATGTTGCATCTCTTTCTATCTTTTATTGCTAATTTCATGCTAACTGTTCTACTGATCTTGCTAACTGCATGCCTCCCAGGGCCGTTTCTAGCTTTGTGGGGGCCTTAGGCAAGATGCTGTTTGGGGGGGCCCTAGATTTCTATTTTTCGTCGGAGCCCCTGGGTGACTTAGGAAATTAAAATTTTCCAAGCTACCCAGGGGGCCCCCTGGTGGCTTGGGGCGCTTAGGCAATCGCTTGTCCGCCTATAGCTAGAAACGGCCCTGATGCCTCCCCTCCTCCTGCGGCCTCGCTGCACAAGGCTTTCTTTTTCCTCTCTTCCCTATTCTGTCCAACTCTCTAACGCAAGAGTACTCTCAATCATTCATCCCTTTCACTGGTAAACTCTGGAACTCCCTCCCTGCATCTGTATTTCCGACTTTCTACGACTTGTCTTCTTTTAAGAGGGAGGTATTGAGGCATTTGCTCCCCACCTTTTTTGGCTGACGCTTTTATACCTTCTAGAGAGCCAGCACTAGTGGGCCTTTTTTTTTTTACTTTTTTTTTTTTTGCCCTTGGCTGGCCTTCTTTCCTACGTAAAAAAAAAAAAAAAACTCACTTTTTCGTAATGGTCCCACTTCAAATGGAAAACTGCCTAATCTTTATTTATTATTTCAAAACTCTGTTAATGTTGAGGTGTGCTAATCCGGTACTTTTATGCCATATGACACTGTTGCTCCCCGTTTTGATTTGCCTATTTCAGCCATACAAACCTGTTCTAATGAAACTTATTGATATGAAATCTTCATACACACACGCACACATCATCATATAATGTCCCGCTTTTAGCTCCTAAACCTCATGTCACACTCTACACGCGCCTCATGAAATATGCCACCACCTCCCGCAGGTTGTCCGCGGCAAGAACAAAGAGTAACAAGTAACTGCCAACAGATCTTGATAATACATGAGTTCTTACATAATTACGACCACCTAATTGTTACAAAAGGAAGCACAAACTCACTGCACTTTGAATGTGAATGTTGACGCCACCACCACGTCAAGAATTCGCGCCTTGCCATTAACTTCGCGCGCAAAATCTCGGCCACCAACATATGATAAACAAACAAACAAACAAACAAACAAAAAATTGATAGTAAATATCTAGGGAGAAAAAAAAAAGTGTAAATTTCCCCAGGAATAGAGACTCATAGAAAAGCAACAGGTATTGTTTCTGATTATTGATATTTTTATTTTTTTTCATTCAAACTTCCAACAAGAATCTACATATTCAGCAATCTACCTATACTTGTATATATTTTATGTGTATTTATTTATGTTTATTTAGATTTCTGACACGTTGCCGTATGAAACTCACTCACACTTTCCTTTATCCGTGAATTCGTCTACTCTCTTCCCTCCGTACTGATAACGTTTTAACAATGACAATACGTAGCTAATCCTTTTTGAAGCCTTGATCCTCTGTGCCGGCAGCACTGTACGCATTTACTGATGTAGATCTCGCTTGTCTCACATTTTTCAACACCGGGAGTCCGGGACAGCCACATTAAGTCCCACAACGCCAGATAAATGTTGTCTGTGTAATTACTGATCCTGTTTTCCCCTTTGAGATGTTTTAGTGAAACCATAAGAGGTGGAAACGTAGAGAAGAGGCAGTACGTGTTGAAAATGAGTGAGAGATGAGATGTGTGAGGGTAAAAGGAGGAAAAGCGTGACAGTGAGGTAGGAACATGGCAGAACATAACAAATCGGAACTTCCAAGAAGCCAATACGTCGATACTTCGTAATCCTTCACTACCATTGTATTAGCTACGTCCACCTCTCAATCTCTATTTATGGACTTGCCTTCTTTCCTAACGATTGACTGTGCACTCTAATTAATGTATTGTTACTTTTTTGTTAATGTCTGTCTTAAAAATGTACCTGATCACGGAGTTGCTTCTGAATCAGTTACTAGCACATTTGAGATCCTAATTATTCATATCAGCTTCTTGAATACAATGTTTCACCAATGCATACTTAACCTAACTCCTTTAGTGTTACGCGTTTTCATATAAATTCTGCTTACTATATAGTGATTTACAGAAGTGTAGAAACTCACGTGGAGACTAAAATAGTGAAGACTGGCCATTAATCTTCTGAACTCCATAGACCCTTTCTAATGTCAATAAAATGGTCTAATCGTACACATATCTTTAGATAAAAAAAAAAAAAAAAATATATATATATATATATATATATATATATATATATATATATATATATATATATATATCCCAGTACTGAAGGGGTTAAAAGGAAAATAGAGACGCATTTAGAATTATCAATCACCTAATGACATACTGCTGCTCTGTCTGAGAGCCTAATAATTCTCATAGCCTCCTTGAATACGGAATCTAACAAATGCAACTTAACTAATAAAATGAAAGGGAAGGAAAGGATTTATTGTGAAAGATGCGGTGGTATTAGTTGTCAATTATCTAACCACCCATTAGTCGAGGTTCTAATGATTCTTATAGCCTTCTTTAATACAGAACCTAACAAATGCATAATACGATGAAAAGGAAGGAAAGGATTTATTGTGAGCTTTCCTGACTAAGTGAAATTAATGACCAGACCATCGAGTTACTTTATCTAATTGCTTATTATTGTTCTTGTTATTGTTATTATCATTATTATTATCATTGATATTATCGTTGTATGAGTAGTAGTTGTAGTATCAGTTCATCTTCATCTATTTTTTACGTTTCTTCCCTTTTTTTATTGTCCTCTTTCTTTTAGGGTTAAAAAGAGAACAAAAGTGTGCGTGTATGTGTGCGTGTGTTTGTGTACGCCTGCGCGTGTAACCAGTATGTATAAATTCAGAGAAAATATAATTGGATAATAAAAAAAAAGACATTACGAGCTTGATTCAGTTCCGCAAAAAAATAAATTGATAATTGATAGATGGGGACCCCTGTTCACCTAGCAGTAAATAGGTATACGGGATGTAATTCGAGGGGTTGTGGCCTCGCTTTCCCGGTGTGTGTTGTGTGTTGATGTGGTCTCAGTCCCACCCGAAAATCGGTCTATGAGCTCTGAGCTCGCTCCGTAATGGGGAAAACTAGCTGGGTGACCAGCAGACGACCGAGGTTAATTACACACACACACACACCACACCGCGTAGTGTAGTGGTTAGCACGCTCGATTCACAATCGAGAGGGCCGGGTTCGAGTTCCGGGAAGCGGCGAGGCAAATGGGCAAGCCTCTTAATGTGTGGCCCCTGTTCACCTAGCAGTAAATAGGTACGGGATGTAACTCGAGGGGTTGTGGCCTCGCTTTCCCGGTGTGTGGAGTGTGTTGTGGTCTCAGTCCTACCAGAAGATCAGTCTATGAGCTCTGAGCTCGCTCCGTAATGGGGAAGACTGGCTGGGTGACCAGCAGGCGAATTACACACACACACACACACACACATTCTCTCTCTCTCTCTCTCTCTCTCTCTCTCTCTCGAACACAACGTATTCATAAAAAAAAAAAAAACCGGTGTTAGTTCATTGATGCATTATTTTAACATTTTTTTTTTCTATTCCACTTCCATCTGCAATACATTATACATTACTGCAGTTTGTTATCGTGACTCGTATCACTTTGTTCGTTGCATCTGCAGGCGTGGGACGTCTTGATGGAACTGAGATAATTTATCAAAGTCGCTACGAAACAGAGGAGGGTTCTGAAACCCCGAAGCATGTCTCACTCGATGTCATGTACTATCTGGCGGTGCAGCGACTTGCACTCCAGCACTGCATGTAGCCTGGGTAAGCTACTGGAGAGGGTTTTTCTTGACAGGTGTTGAAGGAAATGTAAGAGTGTTTGTTGATATGGTTGTCAATAGTATCATTGTCATGGTATTTTTGGAGGATATGTAAAATGTTGTATATTTTCTCAGATGTAAGTGAAGAGCCTTGGCTGGCACTGATAAAAACAAGGAAGGGAAGCAGGGCGAAGAGTAGGTGCCTACCACCATGAGTCAAACTGGACCTCACGTGGGAGTAGTACTACTTCACTCCAAGTTTGTCAGACACACCCCCACGCCAGGCTGAAGGTGAGCATGATTATAGCGATACGGCAATAGTGATGTCATAGGTATAGGGCGCGCAGTGCTAAAAAGCTTCAGGATGTGAATAGTGGTACAGACTGTGGCTTGCGTATAAACTGTTACAAAACACTTTAGGCAGTCATGTAACTTAAGCATGTTCAGGTTGACAGTATAAAAATTAGGTGTTACTTTAGCGTGAGGTTGCGGCCTAAGTTATTTTTACCACTTGTATTGCGAGTCCTCGTAACACTATCGGTGGAATCGTGGAAACAATAGTATACCTTTCTAGAGTTTTCTCGAAGCATAGAATTCCTGATGAATAGTGCCTTATCAGCAACAATGTGGCTTTCCTCCTAATTCATCCTCTTCGTGAAATCGAAGTTTTTTTTTTATAATAATATTTGGTAATTTGATATCGATGCTGCTGCGGAATCCGTCACATTATTTTTGCGTACTGTAGGCTGAGGAAAATATGGACGAGCAGTTACTAGGAAAGACAACCATACATACTCAGGTTTTGGTGTGTCCGGCTGACGTACATTAGAGGGTAGCGGTCGCCTGGCTGTCCAGTTCGTGTTGCGTGTTCCTTGTGTATCTAGTCATATTCGAGTAGAAAGAATGACAAATTTTTTTATTCTTAAACTAATTTGCTTTAATACCATTTTTAAATGTTTTATTTAGTGTTCATTCATTACGATCCAGCCCTACCACTCACTCACCGCGTTTTGCCGTTTGTCGTAAATAGTTAGTTAGTTGTTGCCGGTCCTGTTCTAGCATTTAAGAAGCTCCTAGTAGGTGGGATCAAGTCAATATAAGACTTGTCCGGTTACCAATACGTAAATAAGCTAATTTTGAGGTGGTATCTTAAAAAAAAAAAAAAAAAATGGGTGGATGGCCTTGTAATCTGTGAGAGGTCTGATGGTTTGTCGTCATACTGTGTTTTCGACGCAGAAAATAAGCCAAAACTTACATTTAATCTACTTTCCTTGTTCCTGCAGGTGCGGCGGTTGCCTCCTCCAGCATGTCCTGCGTCGCGGTGTGTTCGTTGTTCCAGAGCGTGGTAGGTCAGACTCGCTGGTTGGCAGTGTTGGCGGTTAGTGAGCGTTTGTGCTGGAAGAGTCCGAGAGGCTCCCAAATATTTATTTAATTTTTTTTTTTTTTCTGGCGGAGACCGAGACTCTTTGAAGTGTAAAGTGATATTTGCTGCTACTACGAGGCGTCTTGTTAATTGATAGATTACTTTACAGGCGTGTTTTGATAATTATTTGGACTGGGAGGGACGATAAGTTACTGGACCAGGGGCGAAAGGAAGGTCTGTCAGGTAATGGGGGAAGGGGTATTACTGAGTGAGAAAAAAAAAAGTATATTGAAGTCGTTAACTTTATTTACAAATGTCAACAAAATGGCGGCGATATCACAGGAAGATCACCATAATAACGAAACCAAGGATACTGTATTACGGAATAACATTAATAAGTAAGGCTTAGACGAATAACACAGCCTACTCTAGTAATAAAGTAATATATTATATATAGTGTCTATTTACAAGAACAGCAGTTTGAGCTCCACAACTTAAGTTTCCAGTTACAAATTTTCTTGTCTGCATACACAGTTATTGGCTTTGTTTTTAAAACAATGCAATTTTTCTCTTCCTTGTCTCCCTCCACTTTTCTCTGCGTTTCTTTTACAAGGACGACGCAGAATACGACCAACAAGACGCCCGGATCATCTGGTCTTGTCAAAGGCTGTGAGATATAACGAGTGAAGTTTGGAAGCAGGCGAAGTCTAGAGCCTGACAACCTGATGTCGGATACTGCAATCACAACACACCGGCCCTGTCTGTAGACATGTAAAGCTTGTACGGGAGAGGATGTTTATCAACCCCCTACATTCTCCTCCTCTATCCACGCACAGTTCAAGCAAAAAAGAGTATATTATAATCATAACCGGGAGGAGGAGGAGGAGGCAAACTACGACGAGAAATAAGAGCATACCAAAACAGCAGGAGGAAGAGTTTAGAGGAAAGAAAAAAATATATAGATTATAATGAGGAAGAGTAAGTATGAGAAATACAAGAAAACCTTAAGGCATGCTTTAACTAAAATACAGCGACGAGGTTATTTTTAAAGTCAGTGACGACCACGTCGAGGGAGCGAGAGAGGGCCACGCCAGACACCCAGCCGAATTCCCCACGCGTGTTGACTCGTGTCCCAAGGTACCTGAAAGAGACAGGCGAGTTAAATTGCAGTTCAGTTCAGATGAAGAATGTTTGATTGGATGAGTGTGTAGAATGTACGGTGATGGTTGAATAATGGAGTCTGTCTATATAATGTGAATAATGGAGTAGACTGTGTGTATAAATTTCTTTAATCTCCTACATTTGTATCTAAATTCTAGGAGATTATAGTCTCTGCCACATGTCTTTCCTTAGTTTTATGGTATATGGCCTAGGAGCCGCCATACACCATCTTACTACCTTGAGGCTTACAAAAACTTCATAATTTCCAGATCATCCTGCCACTCACCTGATGAAAGTGCCATCAGGTCGGAACACCTGGACGCGCCCATTGCCGGAGTCCCCCACCAGCATGAAGCCCTCAGGGTCCACCGCCAGGCATTCTGGGGTCTCGAACTGTCCCTTGTTACGCCCCCGTGTCCCGAACATCAGCACCCGCTCACCGCTGCTCCCGTCAAACACCTGAGGACGTGCAAGTGATAATATTGTAGTGAACCACACTACTACTGCAACTACTACTACTATTACTACTACTACTACTACCACTACTACTTCCACCACGCTAATCCGGCCTAGGTGTGGAACTACCTGAGAACAGCTGGGCGAGGTGCAGCACGGCCCGGGGATTCCACGCACTACGCCGATCCCCTTCTAAGCCGGGCCAGGTGTAGTGACCGTTTCGCCTCACTTAACTCAGCTCGGTATGACGGCGGCCGACCGTCGGCACTCCTGGCGAGGTTGTCCGCCGCGGCAGGGTTCCCGTGGTCGGAGGAGATGGTGCGCCACAAATTCTCCTCTCTCCTGCCGCAGCCTGTCTGTCTCTAGCTGGCGGCTGCCCCACAGGCCCTCTCCTTGGAGGAATTCTCGGCCCACGTGGTGTCGCCCCCCAAAGCAGACCCCCGCCCCGGCCTGCCTGTGCCCCGACGGACCAGCCAACCGCACCAGCGGAATCTCTCTCCTCTCCACGTCCTCCAGCAACAGGCGGCGATGGGCTCGCCGTAACCCACCCCTGGCTGCAGTGCCCAGCTCCACTGAGACCCGCCTTGCTTCGGTGGAGGCCTCCCTGCGGCGCCTGGAAGCTCTACTCGTCCGCTCTCCTACCCAGACGGACGCTGGGGTCTGTTTCTATCACAGGCGTTTCGGGGAGGAGGTACGCAGCTGCCGACCGCCATGTGCTTATCCCTGCCAGGGAAACGGGGCGGGCGGGGGCCGCTAACACCATTGCCCGCCCCCACCTCTCTTCCTCGTCTTTGCCCCCCCATCCTATCTCCGCCAGCTGTACAGCCTGCCCCGGGCCCCACGGAACCTGCACCGCCTTCGCCGCTGGGCCCGCAGTGTTCCATGGGCGGTCATGACGCGCCCGCGTCCCCTGGACGGCCTACTGTCGCCCACACGTCGTCCCCGCCGGCGAAGCAGTGGTCCCGGGATGGCCGGGCCCCGTCTCCTCCACCATCACGTCTGCAGCCTACTGGTGGCCGGGCTTCCGCGCCGTCCACCCATCTGCGAGTCTCTGCTGGGCGCGCCCCTTCGCAGCCTTCGGTCGGCGCCAGGCACCCCTACTGGCCGCCCGCTCCTCCGCAGCCCGCGGAGGGCTTTGCCTCGGTCCCGCCGCCGGGGCCGTCAGCCCACTCCCAGCTCTTCTGACTCCCCTGCGCTGTCACCTCCGTCGCAGCACCCAGAGTGGTTTCCCGCCAGCCAGCGCCCGCTTCTCTGGATGAGAGACATTTGCTCCGAGGCCCGTTTTCTGGTGGATTCCGGGGCAGAGGTGAGTGTGGTTCCGGCAGCGGACACTGACCGCCGCGCCCAACCCCGTACGGCGTACGACCTCCTGGCCGCCAACCGCACCCCGATCGCGACGTATGGGACCCAGACGCGTCGCGTGGCCCTCCTGCCCGGCAGCCGTTTCCCGTGGGCATTTGTGGTGGCGGACGTGGAGCAGGCAATCCTGGGGATGGATTTTCTCGCTGCTCACGACCTCCTGGTGGATCCACGCCGCAGATGCCTCCTACACCAGCCCTCGGCCACTATCATCCACGCGGAGCCCTGCGCGCAGCCGACGCCGTCCCTCACCACCCTCCGCCAAGCGACGCAGTTCGAGGCCCTCCTCCAGGAGTTTCCTCCTTACATCCCCACAGTCCGCCCCGCCTCGGGTCCAACACGGGGTACAGCACTCCATCGTGACAACTGGTCCCCCGTGCTTCGCTCGGCCCCGGCGGCTGCCCCCGGAACGTCTTCACGCTGCGCGCAAGGAGTTTGACCTCATGCTGGAGGAAGGCATTGTGCGCCCGTCTGACAGCAACTGGGCGTCGCCACTTCACATGGTGCCCAAGGCCCAGGATGGAGAATGGCGGGCTTGCGGGGATTACAGGGCCCTTAACGCCATGACCCGCCCCGACAGATACCCCATCCCCCACGTGCTGGACTTCCACACCAAGCTCCATGGTAATTCTATCTTCTCGAAGATCGACCTCCTGCGGGCGTTGCACCAGATTCCTGTGGCAAAGGACGACGTTCCGAAGACCGCGATGATTACGCCCTTCGGATTGTTCGAATACCCCTTTATGAACTTCGGTTTTCGCAACGCCGCCCAGACCTTCCAGCGGTTCATGGACAGGGTCCTGAGAGGGTTGTTGGACTTCGTCGTCGTTTACATCGATGACATTCTCATCGCGTCCTCCTCGCCTCAGCAGCATGCAGTCCACCTGCGGCAGGTGCTTACTCGCCTTCAGGACCACGGCCTCAAACTCCACCCTCAGAAGTGCGTGTTGGGCGTCCCGTCCGTGGACTTTCTGGGCCACAAGGTGAGTGCGGAGGGTCTGGAGCCCCTCCAACAGAAAGTGGCGCCCCACGCCAAGAAACTCAGGGAATTCCTGAGGGATGATTAACTACTACCACCGGTTCATCCCCCAGGCCGCCGCTCTTCTGGCTCCCCTCAACGACCTCCTGAAGGGCGTTAAGAACTCACCTAAGCCCCTGGACTGGGGGCAAGAGGCAGAGCGCGCTTTTCAAGCCATCAAGCGCCGGCTCATCTCCCTGACCCGCCTCGCCTACCCAGTCCCCCACGCCCCAACGGTGCTCTCCACGGACGCGTCGGCGGAAGCTGTGGGCGCGGTGCTACAGCAGGAAGTCGCTGGAGAGCTCAGGCCGGTTGCCTTCTTTAGCAAGCGGTTGGAACCGGCTCAGCGCTCCTACAGCTCCTTTGACAGGGAGCTCTTGGCAGTGTACGAAGCCGTGCGTCACTTTCGCCACTTCCTGGAGGGCCGTGAGTTCTACGTGCTCACAGACCACAAGCCGTTAACTCACGCCATGGCCCAGACGGGCGACAACTTCACCCCGAGTGTGTAGGCAGCTCGCCTTCATCTCTGAGTTCACCACGGACCTCAGGCACATTCGGGGAGGAAAACACAGTGGCTGATGCTCTCTCCGTGGCGACGCTCCCTCCCGCACGGTCGCCGCCCTGTCTCGTCCTCCACCTTTGGACTACGAAGCGGTGGCGGCAGCGCAAGAGGACGACCCGGAGCTACAGGCACTGCTTGAGGGGCCCACATCACTGCAGCTCGTTCAGCAACAGCTCCCCGACTCTCCACGGCAACTCTGGTGCGATGTGTCGTGCGGGCAGGCACGCCCATATGTGCCGCGGCCGTTCCGCCAGCAGATCTTCCGCCACTACCACTCTCTCAACCATCCTGGCATCTTGGGGACGCACTGTATCACCAGCAGGCGGGCGGTCTGGCCAGGAATGAGGAAGGAAGTTAAAGAGTACCTGCCTTCCTTGCCAGGCCGCCAAGACTCACCGCCACACCCGCACGCCACTGCAGACCATCCCCACACCCACGGAATGCTTCCACACAGTCCACATATATCTGGTTGGCCCCCTTCCACCTTGCCGCGGCCACCGGTACCTCCTCACTTGTGTAGACCGGACCACACGCTGGGGTACCGCGATTCCGATGCCTGACAGCACGGCGGAGTGTACGTCCGCCCACTTCCTCTCGGGGTGGGTGTCAAACTTCGGGGCGCCGGTTTGAGTCTCACGCCTGGGGGTGAGCTCATGGCCTTCCTCGGCACGTCGCGCCAACGCCGCGCCAACGCACCACAGCCTATCATCCACAGGCCAACGGGATGGTGGAGCGTTTTCACCGGCGTCTCAAGGAGGCGATTCGCGCCCTCCCCCATCCTGATGGCTGGGTTGACGCCCTCCCGATAATCCTGCTGACCTGGAGGGCCACGGAGAAGGAGGACGCATCACACGCCGGCGGAGCTGGTCTACGGGGAGGACTTGAGGCTTCCTGGCCAATTCGCGGCACCTGGGCCGCCGGCGGGACACACTCTGGCCTTCCTTCCGGTGTTGCGGCAGACTATGGCGAACCTCCGGCCCACTCCTCCTCGTCCACCCCCCCTCCCGCCCCACCCACTTCCCGGCGGACCTCCGTGAGCCCCCAACCACCACCTGTACAATCTTCCTCGGTTGCTTTTCTCTCTGGCATCTTATACCAACTCCCAAATATCCTCTTTATCTGGTATTCTCTACCTCCCCATTTTTCTCCACTTCCTCCTGCCTTACCTTAATCCTGTGGTTCCCCGCGTCAGCCACGTACACTCGGGAGCCGTCTTGGGAAACCGCGACCCCGGTAGGCTCATTGAACTCCGTCTTGGTGTAGCGCCTCCCGTCCTGTAATGTCTCTGAGGACACCACACCGAGCTCCCTCAAGAACACGCCATCACTGTCCAGCACCTGCAGCCGCGTCAGGAGAAATGTTTCCACTTAGAACGAAAGGAGTTTCAGAGTAGTCTGTCATCAAGGACAGTGTCATGCAGAGTTCAAAATTCAACTGAGCACCAAACTAGAAAAATACGCGCACTTTGGCTAACGACAACTGTTTAGAAATGGTTATAAAAATGGAGGTGGTGGTTATGTTTTGGTGGTAATAGTATTGATAAGAATAGTAAGTAGTCAATGATTTTTATTGATAAGAATAGTAGTCAATGATTTTTATTGATAAGAATAGTAGTCAATGATTTTTACAAGTAGCAGTGATAACGATAGTGATAATGTTAGTTGTACTGGTAGTTGTGCTTGTGGCTTTGATTATTGTAACGGTTGTAGTAACGTAGTGGTAGGGAAAGAGTAACAATATACTACTAGTGATGGTGATGGTGGTCACTGCATTAGATACTGTAATCGAGCTGCGACACAAACACTTAAGAATAATACTGGCTAGGAAGGAAAGATGCTCTACCTGCACGCGGTGATTGCAGGTGTCCGCCACGTAGATGTTGCCGTGGCGGTCTGTGGCGATGCCTTCAGGGGCCGAGAAGTGACCGAAGCCCTTGCCCTTTCTGCCCAGCTGACGGATGAAGTTTCCCTCCGTGTCAAAGACGTGGATGCAGTGTTTCCATTTATCTGAAGGAGGGACAGGGTGAGGAATATGGAGCAGGCGGTCGGGGCAAGGGAAAGACACCAACAGAGTGGATGAGGGAACAAATGTAGGTAAAAAGAAAAAGTATTAATGAAATAATATAAGAAACAAGTATCAATGAAAATATACAAATAGAAGAAACAAGTATCAATGAAAATATACAAATAGAAGAAACAAGTATCAATGAAAATATACAAAAATATAGAAGAAACAAGTATTGATGAAAGGATACAAGAAAAATAGAGAGAAGGTCGAAAGGTAAACTAAAGAAGGATGATTTGCTGATTAAAAAAAACGAGGAAGAAGAGAGATGGAAGAAAAAAGGAAGAAAGAACATAAACAGGATATACGAATAATCAAAGAAAATGACAAGTAAGACTGCTTAGTTACAAAAGCAGGAACATTTAAATATCAAGGCTAAGCAGATACAGAGCCGGGGGAATAGCAAAGTAATCACAAAGGAACACAAAAGAAGAACACCAGTGGATAGATCTGGTATGTTAATTAGGTAAAGACGCAGGTAACTATTATGACTCACCTGTAATGAACACCTCCTGGGACACCAAGCTGAAGGCCACTCCTATAGGGCACAAGAACTCCCCGTCACCGTGGCCGCGCGATCCGAAGCTGTTGACCTGGCGCCCGCTGGGGTCAAACACTTGCACTCTGTTGATTGTGTTGTTAGTTAGATTGATAGATAGTGATCGTGTTGTTATTTAGATTGATAAGTAGTTGTTTAGTTAGTATTCTGCCATACGAGCTAGTTGTAGGGTTAATTGGCTAGCTTACGAGTACATCTTTAATATACACGTTAAAAGTCACAATCTTGTTTAGCATAAATAACTTGGGAAAAAAAAAAAAGACGGCAAAAAGTGAATAAGAATAGTATATACAATAAAACAAGCACTTGAGACAACACACACACACACACACACACACACACACACACACACACACACACACACACACACACACACACACACACACACACACACACACACACACACACACACACACACACACACACACACACACACACACACACACACATATACACACATATATATATATATATATATATATATATATATATATATATATATATATATATATATATATATATATATATATATATATATATATATATATATATATATATATATATATATATATATATATATATATATATATATATATATATATATATATATATATATATATATATATATATATATATATATATATATATATATATATATATATATATATATATATATATATATATATATATATATATATATATATATATATATATATATATATATATATATATATATATATATATATATATATATATATATATATATATATATATATATATATATATATATATATATATATATATATATATATATATATATATATATCACACACACACACACACACACACACACACACACACACACACACACACACACACACACACACACACACACACACACACACACACACACACACACACACACACACACACACACACACACACACACACACACACACACACACACACACACACACACACACACACACACTTACCTGCACGTGTCACTCCCGGTCACAAAGATGTCTGATGTCCAGGGGCTGATGCCGATCCCTGCTGGCCGCTCCTTGATGTGCCTGCTCCACCTCAGCCTGGCCAGCGACCCCTTCCTCCTGCAGGCGCCGAAGGAGGGAAGTTTTAAGAGTTAATCCTCAGTTTATTTCAAACCTTAACTTATTTTCGTCATTCATTGTTTATGCATTATTATTCTATTCATCTATCTATCTATTTATATAGATAATTTATTTAATTTATCTATTTATTTACATGTGATTATTTTTAATCTATCTATTTATATAGATAACTTAGATAAATTAAATATTTATTTACATGTGATTTTTTTATAGTCTTTTTTCTGATTCCTGTACATATAAAAGGCATTTATTTAACATTGCATATTTATTAATAAATACCCTATGTGAATTATTGTAAGAGTACCTACTGAACGTAAAATCTCCATATCTTTACGACCAAAAGGTATAAATTGTTTGATGCACAGCGCTTTTATTGTTTGTGTAATTTTGTTATGAGACCTGTTATGTTTTTCTACTGCTTATTATATATTTTTCTATGGTGCATACATTATTTTTTTTTCCATTACGCATTACATATTTTTGAGACATTTTATTATTTTTCATGCTTACGATATTTCCTTCAGACTATTTTTTGTATTACATTAATTTTCTCTGACACACTTTACCTCTGACACGACATTCAACTTTTTTTATCCTCTGTTTTTATTCATTCATCACCATTATCTCTGATGTTCTTCTACTTATCTATCCACTCAATCTATTTTTCCTCTCTCTCTCTCTCTCTCTCTCTCTCTCTCTCTCTCTCTCTCTCTCTCTCTCTCTCTCTCTCTCTCTCTCTCTCTCTCTCTCTCTCTCTCTCTCTCTCTCTCTCTCTCTCTCTCTCTCTCTCTCTCTCTCTCTCTCTCTCTCTCTCTCTCTCTCGAGGCGACGAAGGAAGAAGGTGGCACTAACAAACACGGTGCCATTTACTACAAAGATTCACTGCAGGTAACACAAGTACTAGTGAAGGAACAAGGCGGTAGAAGTGGCGTGGTGATGTGAACAAGGCGGTGGGTGTGGTGTGGTGTGTTGTAGTGTGGTGTAAACAAGGCGGTGGATGTGGTATGGTGTGGCTGGTGTGAACAATACGGTCGGCGTGACGTGGTGTTGCGTGGTGTGAACAAGGCGGTGAGTGTGGTGTGGTGTTATGTGGCGTGGTGTAGCGTGGTGTGAACAAGGCAGTGGGTGGTGTGGTGGCCACTGTATAATATAAGGTTACGATCCACGAACAGGAAGCTAATAGAAGGTCATGACGTGTTGGCGGTTCACTATACATGTGTTCTGCCTCCTACCTGTCGTAAAAGTAATTAGAGGTACGATGGGGGCTTAGAAATGCATACGGAAGAAAAGTGACGGATACAAGAGGAAGTTATGATTTACAAAGGTGGTGTTCATGATTTCAGTGATAGTTTAACGAGTGTTCTGTACACCAGTAACTGAAGAAACGATATTGGTGGGAGTTACTAAGATTCCTAAGGGTGTTTTTATTATTAGTGTTACAGTTTAAAAAGTACTAGCATAAGCAATGGAAGAAATGCTTATGAGAATTAAACCAAGTGATAATTTTTGGCGTGCTTATAAAATTGTCTTTATGAGGGAACTGTGTGTTTAAGAATAGGAAAAAAAGCCGTGTACCAGAATCCATTCGCAGAGACACCAGGTAATGACGAATGTTCACTGTTTAGTACTCTTATTCCACCTCCTATCTGTCACGGAGCAATTAGTTATAGGTAAGACGAAAAGAGGGAAACTAAATGCATACATAAGACCGTGAAAGCACTGAGTAATGACCGGCTTTCGTGCCTTAAGATAGCAAAAGGAACCCACCTCTGCCTAGGATCGTAAAAATACCAACTAATCACAAGTTTTCTCCCTCGCAGCTGAGAAAACACAAGTAAGTTACTGAATAAGGTAAAGATCACAGGTCATTAAATCCTCTCCGTTTCTTCAGGTAAATTCACAAATCAGGTAATTACAGGTGTTGTTCCTCTCAGGTGAGAACACGCGGCTTGAAACACGTGGGCTCGCAAATAAAGCAATAAAGACTGAAAGTAATAACATGCTTTCCGTTCCCACAGGTGATAAAGGTCCCAAAGAGATAATTACAGGTAACAGGTGACCCGGGGGACCCACCTGAACCTGGAACCCACCTGTACATGAGGTTATGGTCTTGGGGCTGCAGGTGTCTCTCGTCCTCTTCCTCCTCCCGGGCCTCCTGCGAGTGCTCCTCGGTCTCGGCATTAGAGGTGGAGGTGCTGAGGGTGAGGGAGGCGGAGTCCAGAGTGACGCGTGGACCCTTGGCGGTGGAGGTCTGCTTCAGGAGCTTCATCAGCGTGGCATGAAAGTCCCCCGCCTCCTGAAGCTACGGGAGGAAAGAGTATTATGGAGTGTGTGTCGGTGTTGCTTGAAGAATAATTACTTGTTCCTGTGTTTTTTAATTTTCTTTTATTTATACCATGTGGGCTTTTCACGGGAATTAATGGGCTAAAGGGGGTAATTTTAGGGGGTACCTCCTATCTGAAAGCCCACCCGCTAGGAAAACCATTGCCCAGAGTGAAAACCCCAATCTACAGTCAGACCGTGGACAGGATTCGAACCCGTGCGCTTGGAGACCCCTCGGACCACAAAGCGCGCATGGTTCCACTGTACCGTTTGTTTTTGTTCGGCGGTGAGTAGAATAACGGAACGCTACTATTTTTCTTTCTATTTCTATTGGTGTTATTGCGTTAGTGGTGGCACAACAATGACTACTACTATTACTGTAACGATCCAAACAGTATGAGACGCTCCTCGAAGCATTTTAAACCATACTAAGATTCACATTTAAACTGCGCGCGCCTGAGATTTAAGAATGCTTCGAGGTGTCTCATACGATTTGGATTGTTACATTACTACTACTACTACTACTACTACTACTACTACTACTACTACTATTACTACCACAACTAGCTACTATCTACTACTACTATACCACTACCACTACCACTACTACTACCACTACCACTACCACCACCACCACTGCTACTGCACCACTACCACCACTGCTACCACTACTACTGCTACTAACTGCTGCTACCACTGCACTGCTACCACCACTGCCACTGCTACCACCACTGCCACCACTGCCACTGCTGCACCACCACCACCACTGCAACTGCCACCACCACCACTGCTGCACCACCTGCTGCACTGCACTACTGCTGCTACCACTACTACTGCTGCTGCACCTACTGCTGCTGCTGCTACTGCTGCTACTACTACTACTACTACTACTACTACTACTACTAGCATTACTACCATTACTAGCTACTACTACTAACTACTATCTATTACTACTATTACTACTATTCCTACCACTACTACTAATAATGCTACTACTGCTTCAACAACACCTACATCAACAACAACAACAACAACAACAACAGCTCATTCATCGAACCTAAAAAACAAGTAAACAAGAAGAAACCAAACACTTGATCTACTTCACTGTCATCTGAAGCCACTAACAAGGAAAAAAGAAGCATGTAAACTAATACTTTTACAAACACACAAAAAAAGTGGCATTGAATGAGAAGCAGTAGATTCGCAGGGAGCGTCCTTCACAAGCAAACAAACAGACAAGTAAACAAACAAAAAATATAAAACTACTGAATCTTATTGCAACTCACTTTTCTCATTTTTTTTTTTTACTTATGGGCGTGGTACTAATACTTATAAACTCACTTATCAACCTTGTAACTTTAAAGTGCAGAATATGGCCTCTCTGATACTGAAATGAGAGAGAGAGAGAGAGAGAGAGAGAGAGAGAGAGAGAGAGAGAGAGAGAGAGAGAGAGAGAGAGAGAGAGACAGACACAGAGACAGACACAAACACAGACAGACAGAGACAGAGAGACAGACAGACAGACAGACACACATTGGTTCAGTAAGTTTTGTTTGGGGTTCTGAAAATGAGGTTCTAGTGATAAATTTCTACAGGTAAGATAAGTTTTGTTTGTGGTTCTGAAAATGAGGTTCTAGTGATAAATTTCTGCAGGTAAGGTTAAAAGTGCGTTTCTGCAGATAAAATTCTACAGGTGAGGTTTTAAAGAGGTTCCAGAGGGAAGGATGTAAGGTGAGGTGCGCTTTACCTGTGTGGAGTGAGGGTGGTCATGTGTGAGGACTTGCTCTAACTCCTGGTTGAGATTGAGTGCCTTCTGCTGCCTCTCCTTCCTCATCTCCTGAACCTACGGACAGTGAGCTCTGTGTTGGTGTACTCTCAATCACTCTCTCACACCCGCTCGCTCATCCACTTCCATCACCACATTCACTTCCATTCTCACTCACTCTTCACAGATTCTCATTCTCTCTCTCTCTCTCTCTCTCTCTCTCTCTCTCTCTCTCTCTCTCTCTCTCTCTCTCTCTCTCTCTCTGTGTGTGTGTGTGTGTGTGTGTGTGTGTGTGTGTGTGTGTTGAACTGATCCATATTAAAGGTCAGTGTGTTACTGTGTGTGTGTGTGTGTGTGTGTGTGTGTGTGTGTGTGTGTGTGTACCTGGGCTGTAAGGGCTGTTCCCTCCTCCAGCAGCCGCTCCACCCGCTCCTCCACTGTCTCTCGAATTGTCTCCTCCAGTTTGGTGAGCCGCGCCTGTGAGAGGGAGGGGAGGGAGGTCAGGCTTGGGACAACAGATGGCGGCAAATATTATCAGCACTGTCATACCAGCAGAAGGCAACAACACAAGGCCCAGGGCAGGCCGGGGCTAAAGCACACCTCCTCCTCCTCAGTGCGGCAGTCCAGAGTGTCGCGGAGGCTTGACAGTCTCGCCTTCAGTTCCACAATATCGGTCTGTACCTGCCGCAGGTGTGTCGCCCCACACGCCTCGCACCACGCGTCCTGGCAGTGTCCGCAGGCCATCACGCCCTCGGTGGTGCCGCAGGAAGTGCAGGTGTGGCAGGCTGGATCTGTCTCACGCCTTCGCCGCAGTATTTCAGCACCGCGCCTCAGACGGGTGTTTGACGGGAGTGCCACCACGCCCCCTGGTGGCACCTGGGCGTCGCCGCGGCACGTCGGGCAAGTGAACGTCGTCCTGCAACAAAGGAATCAACAGGTGGAGGGAGGAGTGTGCGTGACGCCCGCGGTGAGAAAGTTTTGACGCACAAACCTACACAAGGTCGTTTGGGTGAAGGCTGGAGCGGGTGTGGCGAGCAGCAG
>NC_059279.1:14549440-14559440 GCF_017591435.1 Portunus trituberculatus | reverse complement strand
CCGCTGTGCATACATTATAACATTACGGTTGTGGGGCAGAACTCTTAACCGTAACCGCCACCGCAGCTCACACAAGGGGAAAATAAGGGCAAACTCACCGCTCCTTCAGTCCATAGAGTTACCGTATATTTATGGCACCGTCTGATGTACAGTTTTCGGGTCGCTGCTTATAGGTTGAGAGTTCCATACTGTCTCGCGGCAATTTATCGGTGGGAGAGGCAGCGGTTTCTCGTAACTTTAACAACCCTTGACTCAATTTCCAAACCTATGTACCTGTTCTACCTGTCAGTGAAGGTAATAACTCTGATACAATAGCGCCAGTGATGATAATTTCAACATAATTCCATGCAGCATAAACCGGTGGATATGATTCTGACTCACAGTTGCAGTGCTATATATTTTTCCTAGCCTTGTGTTGCCTGCTGCTCCTCCTGACGAAGTGCCGGAAGGAAGCACCACAGGAGAGTGACGTGCAGGTAGTGTTATGCCCCGCGGCGGTGTGCTGTGTTGGCGGCAGCGGCGATGCAGGCGTGACTCAACGTGCTCTCGTAACGCATGGCCACATTACCTTCATGGCCACGCTTACCTCCCTCCCTCCCACCCACCAAGATATACGAAGGTGAGCATGTCTGTCCAGCCCCGCGTCTACTGTGAACCTCAGCTGTTTTACTTCAGCCTGGGTCACAAGAGAGCGCTGCCTCCCCCGCCAAGTACCGTGAAACAAGATTGAACTTTCGACCTTTCCCTTCCGAGGTGAGCACAGCATTTTGGAACAACACGACACAGGAGTTGAAGGTTGTGTTGGCTTCTTTACTCGTTTCACAACTGGACGCAAATGACAGGAGTAAAGCAGATGGTTCAAGAAAAAGAAAAAAAAAGATATATTTCTCTACACGCAAAAAAAAAAAAAAAAAGGACGGTCAATTCCATAACCTTCTAGAATACACGAACATGTCACAATCACTTTTTTTTTTTTTATATATATATATACCATGTGGGCTTTTCAAGGGAATTTACGAGCTAAAGGGGATTCTTTTTGGGGTCTCTCCTATCTTAAAGCCCACCCGCTGGGAAACCACTGCCCCGGGTGAGGAAGCCCAACCTACACTCGGACCATGGACAGGATTTGAACACGTGCGCTTGGAGACCCCACGGACCCCAAAGCACGCATGGTTCCACTGTACCACTAAGCCAACATTCCCATAAAATAATCATGAAATATACACACAGAAGGGATTCACAGTTCTGTCGTTCAGTTACTTCCCTCTTACGACATGAAGGGAGCAGAGTGGCAGTGTTCTTCCAAGGCAGCCGCGGTGTGTGCAAGAAAGTCGTCCCCCGCTACATAAACACTCAGATCCCAAACACGGCCTTTACTAATACTTTTGGTGTCTTTCTTGCATAATTCGCAATGACGCACACGTTCATTTCGGTGGAGTAAGAGAGGGAGGAAATAATCGTAAACCTGCACAACACAACACCTCCAGCCACGGGACGCAACACGTGCTGACCATCTGCCTGATACAAGTTCTGGTTTAGCACTACGCCACATGACACACTTGTAACGCTGAGAACAAAACAGAAAAAAAAAAAACAGAAAAAGAATCGACCACTCAATATTCAAAATTTACGAAGATCAACTAAAATTTCAGATATTTAGAAAATATATATTATTTTCTTTACGATTCTCTGAGGATGTTTTGAAACGCAGAGTTTCGAACCATTAAAACCTTGGAATTTATGTCCTTTCTCTTTGCATTTCCATTTTTTTTTTTTTCTGCGCATGACTTCATCTGGGAATAATCAAGTCTCGAATCTCATTTCCTTAACGTATAATGTACTGAAGAATATGGTGGAACGTCAACTTCCTAACCATAAAAACCTTGAAATTTACGTATTTTCCTGCGCCTTTCCCTTATTTTCCTTTCATGTGTGACTTCCTCTGAAAACAATCGACTATCGGAGGATATTACCATTAGAATTGCACCAAAGGATGTGATCTAACGTCGACTTCCTTCCTATTACAAACCGTGCAACTTGATCAGGAAATGTTGAGCAGCTCCCCGGCATTGCATTGTTCGTTCTAATCATTAATACAATCGAGGACAGAAGAATACGTCAGCTTCCTGCCTAAAGGTGTACGTAGTCTGCACGTAAAAAAGAAGAGATATTGATTTGACAACACTTTTTTTTAAGATTAAGACGTTTATTTTCTTTATTATTTATTTCTTTATTTTCTCCTACATATTTCTTTCATTCTTCATACTTAAATTTTTTTTTTTTTTTTTTTATCAAAATGAGTAAGGAAACGAGTATACAATTTTCGCACTTAAATATTTCACATCCTAACCTGAAACCTAACCCTTTCAATACTGGGACACATTTTTTTACCACGAGTTTTGGGTACGATTAGACGATTTCCTTTACACTAGCAATGCTCTATAGGCAGAAGGTTAATAGTCAGAGTCTTCACTATTTTAATTCCCACATGAGTTTCTGAAGCTGAATAAAATCGCCAAATAGTAAGCAAAATAGATATGAAGAAGTGTCATGGTACTGAAGGGGTTAACTTTCTTCAAACCTTATCCTAACTGACCCTAAACACATCCTGATCTTCACTTTACATTTTTATCCTAACCATGAGTTCAGCCCGATGCCTCTCAATATTGTAAGAGCGAACACAACATCTAATTTGTCCAGTCTTTGTGTTGCCTAAACTACAGCAAGTCCACTTTTCTTTACTGTGTCCATGAAAAGTCAGTAATATTATGAAAAAAAAACAAGACTGACAAGGTAAAAAGATAAAACGAAAAGGAAAAAAAAGAATGTGATAGAGGTTTGATGAAAGATAAAAAAGAGAAAAGGAAAAAAAAAAAAAAACGAAGGACTATATTCAATTCATAATAATGTTTAGTGAATACTGAATACTAAGAAAAGATAGAGAACATTATGACAGGTCTGATAAAAAAAAAAAAGATGAAAAGAAAAAAAATATACCCGAGTTTTGATACAAGAAAAAAAAAAAAGTTCATAATAGTTCACAATAACGTAGTGATGATAAGAGAACACTGCACACCAACATTACCGTATGACATTACACACACAGCCTTAACAACGTAATGAAGCAATAATGCAAAGTAAATACAATCACCACCAGACAACAATACGAATATCCTTTTCCCGCGAGAATAGAAAGAACTTAATAAATCCCTTCGGAACAAAAGAAAACTTGCAAAACAAACAGTGTGCACAATACGCCATGAATATCCTTAATTGACACCTGCAAAGCTGAGACAGGTACGCCATTCCTTAAGGTTGTGTTTCAATGCCATGCCTTTAAATGTCCTGTTTTCCTTTGTGTATTAAGGAATCTGGCCAAGGAGAGAAAGAGAGAGAGAGAGAGAGAGAGAGAGAGAGAGAGAGAGAGAGAGAGAGAGAGAGAGAGAGAGAGAGAGAGAGAAAACGCTCAATATATAGCGCCTAAAATAAAATAAAAAAAATTAAAAAACGCGCCTAAAAAACCGAGCCTAAAAAAAAAAAGTCCAGTACAACTACAAATTGACTTACAGGAAAAATAACAGAACTTGGATTTAAAAGTGAATGAGGAAGCAAGTCAAAAGAACACAAAGGACGAACAAACCGCCGGACTCAGCAGATCTGTTGCCCCTTACGAGGCTGAATTGGAACAGGAATTACTATCAACAGGAAGGAAAGCAGGAAGGAGGAAATGATGATGATGATGGTGATGATGATGGTGGTGGTGATGATGATGGTGGTGGTGATGGTGATGATGATGATGGTGGTGATGGTGATAATGATGATGATGATGTGTATATAAAAGGACTGATTCATTGTGTTGTGATTTTTAAGAACCATGAACACTAAAAAACCTGAAAAAAAAACACCGAAACAGACCACACAAACACACACATGAAAAAAAAAAATAATAAATAACCGAGAAAAAACAAACGAACTGAAAAAAGAAAATGGAAAAAGAACAAGCCAAGCAAATGATGATGATGATGATGATGATGATGATGATGATGATGATGTATATAAGCACTGATTCATTGTGCTGCGTTATATGTAGCGTCTATGTAGCGTCTTATTTCCTAATGATGGTGGTGGTGGTGGTGGTGGTGAAGGAAAGGTCAGCCACTGAAATGACGGAGGAAATATGGAAGGAAATTTTGAAGAGGAACTATTAATGAAAATGTTCTGTTCATACAAAAATATTCTTACCTATTTTTTTTTTTTTTATTATTCACGCGTGTCTATTTTTCCTAAAGATTTCAAAATTTCTTGCACGCATTCGCACGCATTCACACACACACACACACACACACACACACACACAGGAACACGTAACCTCCACCACTGCAGCAATTGTGGTGTGTGTGTGTGTGTGTGTGTGTGTGTGTGTGTGTGTGTGTGTGTGTGTGTGTGTGTGTGTCGGTTATTGTTCACGAGAATGTATTTGTGTATAACCTTCATCATTCCTCCTCCTCCTCCTCCTCCTCCTCCTCCTCCTCCTCCTCCTCTGTATGCAATCTCTTCACTTTTCCTTCCTCCCACATACAAACACTGAACACCTGTGAATATTTGAGCAGGTAACCTCATTCACTCCTCCTTCTCCTCCTCCTACTCTTCTTCTTACACTACTATTCTGTTGTTCTTCCTTGACCTCATGCTTAAGGTTCTTGTCCTCTTTCCTCCTCCTTCTCCTCTCCTTCCTCCTCCTCCTCCTCCTCCTCCTCCTACTCCTGCTCCTGGACGCCCTTGAGTGGTCCTCGCCGTGCCGTGACGCCCGACAGGAAGTGGCCGATAGCTTTTTTCCTCTTCCCTTTATAAGCGATGACGTCACCTTTCCCTTACCTCTCCCCTCTCTCTCCTCCCTTATATTTTCTCCTCTGTTCTCTCCTACCGTCCTCTTAGTATCGCCCCTCACTTTTTTGTCGTTTTTTGTCTTTCTTTATCTATTTCTCCTTTGTTTCCCTTATTCACTCTTCCATGTCCCTTTCCGTAACTCTTTTCTCCTCCTATCTCTTCCTTCCTTTCTCTCTCTTGTTTTTTACTCCTACTTGTACTCTTCATCCTCTTTAGTTTAGTCTTTCTCATTTTTCTTATTTCTTACCTTCTCTCAGCTTTCCATTTCTTTCTTTCTTAATTTCTTTCCTTTCCCTTTTCATTCTCTCATTCACTTTCTCTTTTTCACTTTCATATTTTTTTGTTTGCCAAAGAGTTTCATTAAGTAATATTTTCATTGACTATCTTTTTTTATGTATTTTGATGGATAGTTTTCTTTTTTCATATTAATAAAGGCGAAATAATGTTCGGTGTGTGTGTTTTTTTTATTTAGAAATTGTTAAGGTAAAATTTTAATGAAATGCAGGATACAGACAGACAAGTAGACAGTTTCATGGAGAATTTTATGCAAAAATTATAAGTTTAATATAAAACGAAATGAATGATGTTTAATAAAATAGACATTTAGATGAAAAATACAGTTTTAGATAGACAACTCAATAAAAAATAGAGAGATGACGACAGATTCATGAAAGACAGACAAACAGACAGACATACATTGGTGCAAGATACAGTGAGATAGAAGAAAAACTAAGGCAGAAAAATGTAAGGCAGACAAATGTAAGTAAATAATGAAACAGGAAACAATACAGATAATACCCGTAGCTAGATAAACAGAAACAAATGAAGAGATGAGAAGGAAACATCAGGCTGTATCAATGAGAGTAAACACCTTGAAAAACAAACAGACAGGAGACAGACAAGCATATAGATATACAGAGGCAAACAAAAGGTAGAGAAAGAAGGGACTCAAGGACAAAAACAAAAGACAAGCACACAACTCAAGGTTAATTGGAGGACACTTGATAAAGAAAAAAAACAATAAAGAAAAGTGGCACAAACAATGGAGGGAGAGACTGAGAGAGAGAGAGAGAGAGAGAGAGAGAGAGAGAGAGAGAGAGAGAGAGAGAGAGAGAGGGAGAGGGAGAGGGAGAGAGACCGAGGAAAGCCAGAAAAAAACAAAGGGAATAAAAACAAGAAGTTAATATACGCTTGAATAAAGAAATATGAAAAAAAGAAAAAAAAATAGATAAGAATTCATACAAAGAAAATGCAGAATAACGGAGATAATAAACAGTTGAAAGAGAGAGAGAGAGAGAGAGAGAGAGAGAGAGAGAGAGAGAGAGAGAGAGAGAGAGAGAGAGAGAGAGAGAGAGAGAGAGAGAGAGAGACGAAACATTCACAAATAAAAGAAATAAGAGAACAGTAAAGCTCAAAATAAACAAAAGAATTAACTAGATATGCTTTACCGTGTTCTCAAGATTGTTTCTCCTGTAAATTACGTAGAAATATTGATAGAGAGCATTTAATAGGTTCAGACTGTTTCTCCTTTTGTTAAAGTAGAAATATTGTTGATATGTCACTAAAGGCCATTGAAAAGGCTCTCAAAATTGTTTCTCTTATTGATATGGTAGAAATATGGTAAGAGAGGATTTAAAAGATTCACAAGACTGTTTTTCCTGTTAACAACGTAAAAATATTGTCACTCTCTAAAAATGATCAAACGGGTTCTCAAAACTGTTTCTCTTGTTAATATCGTAGAAATATTGATAGAGAGTTCTCAAGGGTGTTTCTCCTACTAACAATGAAAAAATAGTCAATCTGTCACTAAAAACTATTAAATGGGCTCTCAAAAATGTCTATAGTGACGTAGAAATATTGATAGAGAGGATTTAATAGGTCACTCTGTCACTAAAGATGATCAAACGGGTTCTGAAGACTTTCTCTCCTTAATAACGTGGGAATTTTGATAAAGAGCATGTAATAGCTTCTCAAGACTGTTGTTCCTACTGATAGTCCTACTAATAATGTAAAAATATTGCCAATCTGTCACTAAAGATTATCAAACGGGTTCTGAAGACTGTTTATCCTTCTGATCATGTGTAAAAATATTGTTAATCTCTCACTAAAGCTATAAAAACACACAGGCGAGTCAGGAGACAAGGCTGAGGGAGAAGACAGTGGGAGGGAGGTTAGTCCAGAGCTTCACTATACAAGGGGACAAGGTAAGGACAATAGGGAGGAGGGCAAGTCACTACGCCTTCCTCCTCGTCCTCCTATGCATGCCAACAACTCATGTCTCCCACCCGCCTTACATGGAAGGATCAACAGTCACTCCCCGCTACTCCGCCCCTTCACTCCCATTCCTCTTCTCTCTTGTTTATTAATTTTTATCAGATTCACCATACTTCTCATTTCTTTCATATTATTTCTCCTATTTCTCTTCTCTCTTGTTTATTAATTTTGTTTTATTCACCATTTATCATTTCTTCCATATTATCAATCTCTCTTTTCTTTGTATATTTTTTTCACTATTTTTATTCTTGTTTTTTTTTTCTATTCTTTCTTGTGGTTACTTCTTTTTGTTCTTAGTTTTTTTTTTTTCTTTGGTGTTTTTTTTTCGTATTATTGTTCTCTCTCTCTCTCTCTCTCTCTCTCTCTCTCTCTCTCTCTCTCTCTCTCTCTCTCTCTCTCTCTCTCTCTCTCTCTCTCTCTCTCTCTCTCTCTCTCCTATTTAATCAGTCTGTCATTAACTCTCCCCCCTCTCCATTTTCTTCTTCCCTTCTTCCACTTCCTCTCCATTATTCCTTCCATTCTTCTTTTTCTTATTTCTCTTTTCCCACATCCTCATTCTTCCACTTTTATCAATTTTCTCTTCTTACAACCTTTACTTTTCCTTGTATATTGCTATCTTTCCCTTCATCCTTTTTTTATTCATCCATCTCTCCATTTATTATTTTCCTCTCTCCTTCCCTGTCTTTATCACATTTTCTCATATCTCCCTCCTCAAATTTGGCTTTTTATGTATATTTTCTTGTTTCTCCTCCATCCTCCGTGTAATCATTCAGTAATTACTCACTTCCTTTCTTTATTCCTCTTATTATTCATTATTATTATCAAATTTATTTCCTTTCTATTTTAAAGTAATATCCTTCTCTTTCTTTCTTTCGTTATAAAATTTCCATTATTTTTTTGTGAAACGTACATTGGTTTTTATTTCTTTTTCTTGTCACGTCACTAGAAGGAATGATTGGTGGGGAGGAGTCTTGCTTTATTCTATCCTACTCCTGTATATAGATTAGTTAGTTTCTTAGTATTACCTTCATATCCTCGTGTCTCCTGGCGATTCTCTCTCTCTTCCTCCTCCTCTCTATCGCTATCTCTACCTTTACCTGTCTATATCTATCTATCTCTATTTATCTATCTTTATTTGTCTATATGTCTATCTATCAATCTATCTATTAGCATATCCATGTATGTATCTATCTATTTATCAATCATGACAAACACTCGCAGGACGAATAAACCCGCATCTGTTCGTTCTTCCTGTGTGTTCCCTCGTGTTTGCCCTACTCTCTCTCTCTCTCTCTCTCTCTCTCTCTCTCTCTCTCTCTCTCTCTCTCTCTCTCTCTCTCTCTCTCTCTCTCTCTCTCTCTCTCTCTCTCTCTCTCTCTCTCTCTCTCTCTCTCTCTCTCTCTCTCTCTCTCTCTCTCTCTCTCTCTCTCTCTCTCTCTCTCAGCGAGTTAGCAACCTTCTTCTAATGCAAATCAGTCCTCCCTCACATTCTAAACACCTGTTCACATTCCCCTCACCTGAGCATCATCACCTGGTCACCAACACCTGCTCATTAACACACCTCACAGCACCGCAATGAAAATTTACACATACCTGACTAATACTGTATATATAGTGCTGGTATTAGTTCTATTTCTATTTTGTCTTTCTCATTTTGTGATCAGCTGCACAGGCAAAATATAAGTTGGAGTGGTTGTTTTAGAAGTAGTGGTAGTTGTGGCAGTGGTAGTAGTGGTGGTAGTAGTAGTAGTAGTAGTAGTAGTAGTAGTAGTAGTAGTAGTAGTAGTAGTAGTAGTAACAGTCATATCAATATCTAACAGCAAAATACTTCCGTTAGTAAAAAAAAATTCACATACAGTATTGTATGTTTTGCTCGTAACTAGAAATTCAGCATTCAAAAGTTAAGAATAAAGGACAAAACAATAGCCAGCAATGTCAAAATTAATAGATCAACCTTAACTTGAGAATCATAATCAAGAGAGTCTAGAAGGAAGCTTTGGTTACAGATCATGTTGTGGAGATAATGATATGTTGAGATGATGACTGCTCCCCTGAAGGAAGAAGAGAACTGGGAGGAAAGAGAAATGACGAGAAATGAATAGAAGAAATTGCTCGCACTAGAGAAGAGGAGAAAGGAAGAAAAACGAAAGAAGAGAAGAGAAGAGAAGAGGGAGAAGATACAGACTACGGTATTACGAAGATGGGTTATTAGGAACAAGGAAAACAGAAGAAAATTTGCCAGGAAAAAGTATACAAGGGAATAGAAGAGAAGAAAAGGAGAACACAGAGAAAACATTTTAGTGAGATTACTCGAAATAAAGGCAGAACAGGAAGAAGAGAACGAAGAAAAAGGGAAGAGAAGAGAAGAGAGACGATAATTGAGAAGGACGTAAGAGGAAGAAGACGAAGAAGACCTCGTACAAGATGGCTGCCTCTCCTGTGTCATTAGCTATCGTGTTCTCGTGATTCGCTTCGTCATGGGACTTCATCGCGGCTTTGTATTGCTTTGTACAGTCGTGAGCTGAAGTGGAGTAACGTCACCTTCACTGTATTTTGATGTTCTTTTATGTTATGCAATCTGATCCAAGTGTGTAAGTTCCCTGGTTTTGTAAGGCCGTTGGCAAGGCAGAGGACTTAACCCATTCAGTACCATGATTCATTTCCTTATTCATTTTGGTTACTCTGGGGTGATTTCATACTGCTTCAAAAACTTGTGGGGATTAAAATAGTGAAGACTCAGGCCAGTAACTAGTAATCTTCTGACCTCCATAGAGCCTTCCTAATGTAAATAAAGATTGTCTAATCATACCCAGAACTCAGGTAAAAATACGTCCCAGAA
>NC_059279.1:14539440-14544440 GCF_017591435.1 Portunus trituberculatus | reverse complement strand
CTCCTCCTCCTCTCTTTCTTCTCCATCATTATCTCTACATCCTGCTTATTCTTCTTGCATTTCCTTCATCTATTCCTCCATCTTTCTACACCTCCTCCTCCTCCTCCTCCTACTCCTCCTCCTCCTCGTATTTTTTTCCTATTTCCACTCGGTATTTCCACTACCACACCTTTACTATCACCATCCCCATCACCATAACAGTCACCGCATCACTATCCATCACCATCATCACTCTCACCATTAGTTCATCACTTCACCATATCATCTGCACTATCCTTATCTCTTCAGCATTGACATCACCACCATCACCATTATCACTGTCACTATCAATAATCATGTCAATCACTCACAACCACTGCCATCACCACCACCACCACCAGAATCATAATCAGCACACTATCACAGTCACCATACTAATCATCGTAATCACCATCTCACCATTCAACACCATCACATTCACCACTACTACACGATCATTACATAACCATTTAATCACCAAGACATCATTATCACACCCTCATCATTTTCACATTATGACCACAAGACTGTCAACACCACAATCACCACCACCATCACCACTTCTACACCATTATAATTATCGGAATCATAAATCACTGTCAGTCTTATTACCATATCACCATTACCATCATCACCAATATAAGTCATCACCAGTAACAACTACATCAACACCATTAAACATCACCACACACCACAAAACACAAGATGTATACTATCAGCAACTTAATCACCACAATCATCACATATCACTCAAATAAAAACGGTCACCACTTAAACTTAATCACCAATTATAGCAACACATCACTCACCACCGAACAGACACCACTCTCACCACACACCATATCAAAGCACCATCACATCACCACCACATCTGAAATCACCACCTTACTTACGTCACATCACCACTACTAATAACCACACATCACTCACCACAGAACAGTCACCACTCTCACCACACACATCAAAACACCACCACATCATCACCACATCAGAAATCACCATCTTCCCAGCACATCACCACTACTAATAACCACACATCACTCAACACTCAGATTAAAACAGTCACCACTACGTCACCACCACTTCACCACGCCCTTACCGAGCACTCCCCCAGTAAGCCATGCACTAATGATGCCCATAGTTTCTCCACAGTTCCCGGGGTCATGGTGCGTCCTTCTGCGGGCGTGGCGGAGGTACCTCAACACCACCGCCCGCTCACCACCACTGTAACCCACACACTGCCAGCCTGCCGTGCCGTGCCTTCCTCCCTCAAGTCTCCAGTCTCCACCACGCTTGCCTCCACCACCACTGCCACCTCCTCTGCCACCCCACCTCCTTCCTTCTCCTTGTGTGTGTGTGTGTGTGTGTGTGTGTGTGTGTGTGTGTGTGTGTGTGTGTGTGTATCATGTTTTGTTTACTACATACTTAACTATTTATCTATCTTTCCATCAGTGTGTGTGTGTGTGTGTGTGTGTGTGTGTGTGTGTGTGTGTGTGTGTGTGTGTGTGTGTGTGTGTGTGTGTGTGTGTGTGTGTGTAACATTTATTTACACAAAGTTGTGTATAGAAATTCGTGAGGTCATGATTTCATTGTCAGAGAGAGAGAGAGAGAGAGAGAGAGAGAGAGAGAGAGAGAGAGAGAGAGAGTTCCTGGATCTTTCCACGTTTAAATTGAATGTAAAGAGAAAGAATTCAGGTTATATGTCATTGTTGGTTTTCCATTCTCTCTTTTTTTTAATCTGGTTATCTTTATATTTAATTTTTTTTTTATGGTCTTAATTTGTAAGGCGTGCATGGTTTCTTTCCTTCTTCTTCTTCTTCTTCTTCTTCTTCCTTCTTCCTATCTTCTTTTTCTGTTTTTTTTTCTACTTCTTTCACCTCTTCCTTCTCATCGCCATCATCACTGTCTTCCTCCCACTTTTCTTCTCTATATTGTTTCGACTAATGTGGTTCATCAGGTTATTCACAAATTCGAAGAAGTAATCATGAAGCAACATCCTCCATATTCATCTCTCCCTTCCTCAAACAAGATGGAGGAAAGCCCAAAATTTTCCCATAGTCTTCCTATGTTTGTATCCTTTTGTGATTATTCTTCTATTATCCCTTCAGTACCACGACGCGTTTTCATATTTATTCTCCTTACCATTTGGTGTTTTCATACAGCTTCAGAAACTTATGTGGGGATTGAAGTAGTGAAGACTGTGGCCATTTATCTTCTGAGCCCCATTGGCCCTTCTTAATGTCAATAGAATGGTCTAATCATACACAAATCTCATGGTAAAAAGGCATCCCAGTACTAAAGGGGTTAAATTGTGTGTGTGTGTGTGTGTGTGTGTGTGTGTGTGTGTGTGTGTGTTCGATGTTCGTTCCCTTCTGAATTCTAATTGCCTTATCTTGCTTTCAGATCCTTTCCATGATTTCTTTCCTCTTTTTTTTTTTTTTTTTTTTTGACCTAGTCGTTCGTTCCAGTATTCTTTTATCTCTTACGGCAGGAGCAAAAACCTTCCTACTTTCTAACCTGCGTCACTTGCTGTAAATCACACTCTAGCTTATTGTGAACACCCTCGTCAGGACAACTAGATCTACTGGTGTTTGCCCTTCATATGTGTTTCATTGTGTGGTGGTGAAATCCTTAACATCCTCACTCTCCTTCAATCCTTAATGAGCGTACCTAGTCATTACAAACACCCTCGTAAAGACTTAGATCTGCTGATGTTTGTTCTTCATTTGTGTTGGTTTGTATAATGATAAAATCTTAAACATCCACATTTACAATTTTCTCTCCTCTTCCACCTTCTCTTGCTTACCCTTAACCTTATAGCTCTGGTAAAGGTTGTTAGATCTATTGACGTTTGTTCTTCATTTGTCTTCAATTGACGTTTGTTCTTCATTTGTCTTCAATAGTGAAGTGCCAAATCAAGCTTTCAATACCCTTACTCACGATCTTCACTCCTCTACCATCTTCCTTTACTTGTATTTAACATTATAACATGTGATTATGTGCACTCTCGTAAAGCTTGCTAGATCTACTGGTGTTTGTTTCTCGTTTGTTTTCCATTGTGTAGTGATGAAACTTTCAATATCCACACTCACGATCTTCTCTCCTCTATTATCTCTCTTTTACTCATCCTTAACATTATAACAAGTGATTACATATACTCTCGTAAAGGCTGTTAGATCTACTAGTGTTTGTTCTTCAATTGCGTTCCATTGTGTATCATTAGAGCTTTCATTATCCACAGTCACCATCTTCATTCGTCATCCACCATACTAACTTATCCTTAACTTTATAACAAGTGATCTTAAGTGCTCCAGTTATGTCCTCTTTCTCTCAATTCACGCCTCAGTTTCCGCCTCCTCCTCCATCCCCTCTCTCATGCCTTATTAACCGATCCTTGACCCTTGTATCTCGACCTGCAGGTGCCCCAGGTGCGTTAGGTAAATCGGGGGGCTGAGGCCACTAACACCAGAGCGGGGGAGATGTGGGTGAGGCAGGTTAGGTAGGAGGCAACAGGTAGGAGGGACTCGAACCTGCTTCCGCATGAGTCATTTACCGGACAGTGACCCCATGTGGTAAAATTCCTCCGTCACCTGCTCCTCAAGCCCATAGTTCACCAAGCGGCTCAGGTGTCTCTCAAAGGAGCAAGTTAATGACAAGTTCCATAGGTAGAGCCGCTCACCGTCTGGCAGCGCGGTACAGGTTCACCTTGAAACTTGGCTTTAGGGAAAGTAGCGGAGAATACTGTTTGCGAGGCCTTCGTGCGAGTGTTTAGCTATGTACGATAATGACATAACAACACACGTTTATAACTACCTGAGAAAAGCTACCAGAAACCAATAGGCCTACTCTTAATATTCCTTGTACAGAACATGTCTACCTATAACTCCTGTTCTTATAAGTTTGTCTGATATGAAACTCTTTGCTGACTGTATTAAGTAAAACAGATAAAATTTTAAACTCAGAGGATACTGGTGGATTCCAAGCGTTGTGTTAGGTCAAGATTGGAAGGCGAGTGCTGGTATTAGGGTAAGAATCTCCTAAGTTGGTCAAGGGGAAGGTGTTTACGTAGGTGGTGCGTGGTGCGAGAATTGTCCAGTGAACTCCGGCAGTCAACACACGGCGGCATTGTCCTCGCCCGAGTCAGGAGGCGCGTCACTCATGCAGAAAAGAGTTATGCTTGAATACATTTGCTTATAGAATACACGGCAGTCTTTGTAGCGATTTAAAGAACAGCATTTTATCACATCAACAATATAATAAATAATGTCCCTTCACTTACACTGTACAAAAATAAAGATCATAAACACACATATCCTCCCTAGAAACAACTGTACGTTACACCTTCTTATTGTACACTTTTATTTTTTCTGCATACAGTTTTTCTCTGATGTGTGATTAAGTGACCGCCATGCCACCCAACCACCTCCTTCATAAGCACCAGAAACAGCATATTACATCTTTCCTCTCTATACTGAGCTGTTCTCGAGTGCTGCATTGCGATAGAGAAGTCAAACAGCCTGGTGAGGTAGTGTAAATGTCTTGTAAATGTCTGTTGCTATCTACATCTCCTCATCATCTTGTAAGAAGTTCTCTCAAGGTCTGTCGCTGCTTGAAACTCCTACATTGTTGAAATCTTGTAAAATATCCTTTTATAGTCTATTGTTTCTTGATATCTCTCGTGATCCTATTTGAAATCTACTACAATCTCTTCCTATTGCTTGTTGTTGTTTAAAGTGTCTTGTAATCTTTTAAATAATCATTCTAAGACTTGTTGCTTCTTGAAATCCTTGTAATCTTATCAAAAGTTATCCTCCTTTTTGTACTCGCCTTGTAATCATCTTGTGAAAATTCTCCTTACGGTCTGTAACTCCTTGAAACCCTTGTAATCTTGTAAACGGTATACCATTCCATCATTTCTCCTTGCAATTCCCTTGTAAATGTTTCTCCTGTGGTCTGTCACCCCTTGAAATCTCACGTAATCT
>NC_059279.1:14526940-14534440 GCF_017591435.1 Portunus trituberculatus | reverse complement strand
TTCCCTTGCATTAAGAAGTTACCCTAAACACAATTTTCAATGTAATACAAAAGAAGGATCTTGATGCAGTAGATAAAATAGTTAGAAAAATATTAATTGTGCGAGGACTGAGATTACTTTAGTTACTCATAAATCTTTCTTGTTTTCTGTGACCGATTAGATGCAAGTGTTAGAGGCAGACCACAACTATGCAGGGATCGAGACAGCAGTATTTAATAGCGGCCCTACTCCCCATCACGTATTTCTAGATCTACCTCTGATTACTTTAAGTCTCAATAACCCAGCATCGATTCCACGACGTCCCGGATGTTCAGAATTTTGTTAAGTTAGGAATGATAGTACAATTAATTATCATGTTAACGTAGTACTAATTTATTTGTTTATTTCCAGAATGGTTTTGAATGGGCATTTCTTCCGGTTTCTTTTTTTTTTTTTTCCAGACGGTCTTCTTAACACACACACACACACACACACACACACACACACACACGTAATTAATTCAGCTCCTTATCTAACACAATTGCATCTCCCTTACTCTATTAAGACTAACTAATACGCGGCTTTTAAGAGATGTGTGTAGCAATGATAACATAATTAAATATTCAATAACAAGTCAAGGGTGTGTAGCAGAGCGAAACATGACTCACGCAGAAACTCCATGCAAACTATATTAATGCAATCAGTACTGGGACATATTTTTAACTTGAGATCTGTGTACGATTAGACCATTTCATTGACATTAAGAAGGATCTATGGAGGTCAGGAGGTTAATGGCCAGGGTCTCCACTGTTTTAATCCCCCCCATGAGTTTCTGAAGCTGCATAAAAATCACCAAATTGTAAGCAGAATGAAATGAAAACGCGTCATGGTACTCAAGGGATATTTTTTTTTTTTTTTATCTAGCATAAAATATCCCTTTTATTTAACCTTTGAACTAGAACGGTTTCCTTAATCTAACCTTTTTACTGTTATTTGGCACATCTTTCCTTAATTACTAACCACCATGAAGCATCTTTTCTTGTACATTCATCTCAAACAAATTGATGGGCGAGAATTACAAAATCTCTTCTTTTCTTTATCCCTTCATTTCTTGTAGATGCTTAAAGAATATACATACATTCCTTATAGTGCTGTTAATTGTTACATTGCGCAGTGAAAAGGTTAAAAAGTGATGTATTGGAAATTTAGAGCACAGAGTGTAACTTTTGAAAAACATCATGGAGGTAAGAAAAAAATAATGATAATAAAATGACAAAACTGATCTGCTACTAATAAACACGATCAAGGTAGTTACGGCCTGGTTTGTGTAGTCATTGGAGAGTTTGAAGTTCATGTCTTTACTCAGGTATGTTCTATGGAGTCACTCAAGTTAACTAATTAAAATCATATTGTTGCTATTAATTAAATGGGTGGATGAAAATAATTCGTACTTTGCTCGTCTAGTAATGTATCTTCCATCGGTTCCTTCGTTCATAAATCATATGATGGCTAATAAATAACTTAAGTTGTCATCTGAAGCTATTTACGCAGTTACAAAGTTAATCAAGTAGTGAATAAGTTAATGAAGTCGTTATGAATTTGGTTACATAATTAGTACCTAAAGAAATTAAGTTAGATATTTGAAGTTACGTATTTAAGAAATTGATAATACAGCTGAAAAAAGTAATTAGATAATCAGTGGAGGAACGAAGTGCAATGATAAAATGAGGTAGTTAGTTACGCAGTCAAGAAGAAAGTGTAGTAATGAAATGAGGTAGTTAGTTAGTAGTGAAGAAGAAAGTGTAGTAACGATAAAATGAGGTAGTTAGTTAGGTAGTGAATAAGAAAGTATAGTAATGATAAAATGAGATCGTTAGTTAGATAGTCGAGAAAAAAGTGTAGTAATAGTAAAATAAGGTAGTTAGTTAAGCAGTCAAGAAGAAAGTGCAGTAATGAAATGAGGTCAATGAAGAAGTTAGAAAGTGAGTGGAATTAATAACACAAACTGAACAGATACTTGACAATGAGTAAGGCGGTTGATTCAGGTGGCTGCTGATTACACGTTAGATACCAGAGCTGCATATCAAGTGACTCGCGTGATTCTCTCTCTGGCTGCACTTCAACACCTTATCAGGAAAAAAACAAACTGCTACGTTCTCCACTCGTCAGAAAAAAAAATTATATATATAGCCTTTCACAGTATCAGTAATGGAATGAATTGAGTGTTTGGATGCAATATTAAGCCTTAGGTAACTATCAGGACAGGTGAAAGTTGAGGGACGATACTTGTGTTTTATCTTGCTTGTTGTGATATCAATACTCTGTCGTTTTTTCAGTGCTTGGTTTTCATTCCTCTTGTGAAATTTTTTGAGTGTGGCGATATCATGTTACACCATCTCCTCCCCCCCCTCTCTCTCTCTCTCTCTCTCTCTCTCTCTCTCTCTCTCTCTCTCTCTCTCTCTCTCTCAGTAAAGCCCTTTGCAACATTGATTCTTTGTTTCCTTTATATACTGATCTGTTTATTTTTATCTATTCTTAGTTACTTATTTCAGTTGGTGACTAATATTTTTTTTTTATTTACTTTTTATGCATCTGGATATTTAGTTTATTCCAGTCACTCAGTATTTTTTTTCTCTTTTCATTTCATTTTTACATTACATTTATAGAAATTAATGTAAGGAATTAGTCATTATAAAACATACGCTTAGTTAAGAAGGATCAAGCTTAGAGAGAGAGAGAGAGAGAGAGAGAGAGAGAGAGAGAGAGAGAGAGAGAGAGAGAGAGAATATTAGTGAAACGAAATGGTTCCTCGACTAAAGATAAATGAACAGAAAAGACTCAATAATCAGAATGTTCGCACCAAATGAGAAACAAAGACGATGAAACAAACATGAATAGTGATCATACAAGGACTGCCACACGCAAACCTACTGGCTTAATTAAGGCTCTTTTATGTAAGAAGGAAAAACTAGTTAAGGGAAAATAAAAAGAATATTAAACAAAAAGGCTAACTAAGGTGCCAGTCCCCAAACAGGATCGAGAGAGCGAAAAAATGGGATAAATGTCTTGAAACCACCTCCTTAAATGAGTTCAGGTCATAGCTAAATGGAAATACAGAGGCAGGCAGGGAGTCCCAGGAGATTTCTTTTATGTAAGAGGGAAAATCTGATCAAGGGCAACAAAAACGATTAAACAAAAAGGCTCACCTAGATACTAGTCCCCGAGCAGGTCCAAGAAAGTTATTTTATGTTCTTCGTCTTTACCTCATATATTATAAACGCGCATGCTGAAAAATACACATAAAAGTTCCCGCTCTTGATAGATAGCAGCTGCCCTTGATGAACGTGGTCCCATGGTGTAATGGTTAGCACCCTGGACTTTGAATCCAGAGATCCGAGTTCGAGTCTCGGTGGGACCTGATGGTAAGTCTTTTAAGGTAATGGACTGAGTTGCTATGCTTGTCGTAACTGCTGTTCTGTCTCCGGGAGTTACCTTGGTTACTCCCCAGCGCTGCGCACGTAACATTCCCCGCGTTCCTTCTCTGCAATTGACGGGGGTAACGGCGCGCAAAAGAGGGAGTTAAGTGAATGATGAGGATAATGTCTCTCTTTTACTGTGTGGGAGGAACGTTAAAGCATAAAGCACGCGACTTATATAGTAGGAAGCGAAGGGTAATAATCTCTCTCTCTCTCTCTCTCTCTCTCTCTCTCTCTCTCTCTCTCTCTCTCTGGTTCAAAACGCTAACTCAAAACATATATATATATATATATATATATATATATATATATATATATATATATATATATATATATATATATATATATATATATATATATATAGCTAATAACTGTGCTATTCCTTACGGGCTGTATAAACAGCAGAATTGACAACTACAAATGATTAATGTAAGAATTAAAACGACTTTTGATGTTCGAATAAGAGAGACAATGAGAGAACGGTTTGTGTTATCCTTAGCTGCTGGAGAGGAAATAACCACACTGCCTTATCATATTGCAGTTCTTACGCAACATTCTCAAGTGGCTCGGTATTTCATCTCTGGTGGAAGTTATCAAAAGTGTACAGGAGTGTTTTTCCTGGTTTAAGCGATAAGGGTTTTGCAGCATTAATGGGAAAAAGCGCCGGTGAAAACCGGACTTATCTCTGTCGTCTTTCATTATACTAAATTTTCTTAGGAGTGATTAAGAAATACAGGTCATTATTTGTATGACTTTTGGTTCCGTTGACTCAAAATTTAAGACCATATTCTAAAACACCCTCCACTACTTTCTAAAAGCTATATTTCAAATTAAACTGGTATTTAACCTCTTGAGTACCATGACGCGTTTCCATATTCATTCTGCTTATTACTTATAATTCTTTTTTTGAGCTTCAAAAACTTATGTGGGGGATTGAAATAAAATAGTGGATACTGTGGCCATTAATCTTGTGACCTCCATAGATCCATCCTAATGTCAATAAAATGGTATAATCGTACACAAAGCTAAACGTAAAAATGTGTCCCAGTATTGAAGGGGTTTTAGGTATCTAAGTTTTTAGGGACAAATTAACAAGATTTCTACATAATTAACACATGAAACTACCTTGAACACTTGGCTAATCCTCTGTGGCTTTTGAAAATCGCCATGACAAGAAAGAAGAAAACTTCAGAAGACTTACTTTAACAAATTAACAAGATTCCTACATGTTAATACATAAAACAGACTTGAGAATTTGGCTAATTCTCTGTGGTCTTTGAAAATCGCTATGACGAGAAAGGAGAACATTTCAAAATACCTACATTAGTAAATTTAAAAGATTCCTACATATAAACACAAGAAACACCCTTCAGAACTTGGCTAATCCTCTGTGGCCTTTGAAAAATTGCCCTGACGAGAGAGAACATTTCAAAATACTTACTATAGAAGAGTAAAAAGATTCCTACATATAAACACAAGAAACACCCTTCAGAACTTGGCTAATCCTCTATGGCCTTTGAAAATCGTCCTGACAAGAGAGGAGAACGTTTTAGAATACTTTACCTGGCTACCTCTCGCGACCTACAGTGATGGCAGACTCCAAGTAACCCATCTGTTTCTGTCACTTGCTGGTTCAGAGCATTCAATGAAGCCAGGTGTGTGAAGAAATACTGATATGATGAGCGGCTGTGCTTTGTGCCTGTGTTTCTAGGTCAGCGGTGTTTATTCATGCAGCAATAAGTATTGATGTAAATATTTGTTAACAGTTTGGCCTTTTTTACATTAATCGTCCCTCGTATTTCCTTTCACTTTTGGTTTCTGTCCTTCACTACATGTTTCCTCATTGTTTCGTCGTGTTCCTCTCTTCCTTCCAACATGTTTGCCATCTTCCTATTCCTTCTTGCTTTGTCGGTACTTATGGTATGCTATACTATACTATATCAAATTTTGCTTCTTTTCTTTAACATCTTCTCTTCATTTCTCCTCTCTTTCACGTTTAGAATCGTCAGTTGTAAAACATTAGAAGCCAAAATTTGTTTGCAGGAACACACGAGAGAGAGAGAGAGAGAGAGAGAGAGAGAGAGAGAGAGAGAGAGAGAGAGAGAGAGAGAGAATTAGTTTTTCTAGACCAAAGAACTAACGAAAAGACTGTAGTAATAGAATAAGCGTCTGAAAGCTATAAATCTATAAACGAAAATCAAATTGTCTTGTGGTGAAAGGTGAATATATTAACACCAGTGCATCATTGTTCTGTCTAACTGTTCTTTTTTAACTTTAACCTGCAACCAGTCACCCTGTCATTTCCTCTCATCTGTCTCATTTCCTATCACCTGTCACATGTATACAGTCTAGACTTCAACATGAGATGGTTTATTAATAGCGCGCTAGCGCGCGCGTGTGTGTGTGTGTGTGTGTGTGTGTGTGTGTGCGTGTGCGCGCGTGTGTGTGTGTGTGTGTGTGTGTGTGTGTGTGTGTGTGTGTGTGTGTGTGTGTGTGTGTGTGTGTGTGTGTGTGTGTGTGTGTGTGTGTGTGTGTGTGTGTGTGTGTGTGTGTGTGTGTGTGTGTGTGTGTGTGTGTGTGTGTGTGTGTGTATGTGTGTGTGTGTGTGTGTGTGTGTGTGTGTGTGTGTGTGTGTGTGTGTTTAGGGTAGGACAGTGAAGGTCAACTGATAAAATGCTATGTACCTTAAGTGTTCTGTCAGAGCTTGAGAGAGAGAGAGAGAGAGAGAGAGAGAGAGAGAGAGAGAGAGAGAGCAGGGATCGAACTCAGAGAAGACTCCAGCCACTGCACTCCCCACCAATTGAGTCATGATCGCTGTGAATCAATTGGGTGTCAGTCGACCCTGGCTCCTACCACTGCACTTGTTTGCTGAGCGTCACTGTTTGCTCACCATGATTGCTGACCCGTTGTTCTCAGTTCCAGTTCTATATTCCGCTGTTTTCAAAGACTATAGAGATCTTAATCCCCTTTCAGTACCAGGACGTGTTTTCAAATTCCATCTGGTTACTATTCTGGTGATTTGATACAGCTTCAAAACATTATGTCGGGATTCAAATAGTGAAGACTGTGGCCATTTATCTTCTGACCTCCATACACCCTTCCTAATGTCAATAAGATGGTCTAATCGTACACAAATCTCATGGTAGAAATGCTTCCCAGTACTGAAGTGATTGAGTCTGGTTCTCGGTGTTTCTTCCGTTTATTGTACAAAATTCTTAGGTTATAATATCATAGTGAACAGATAAATAGGTATAAGGTTTGATGAGAATAGACTATAGACACATATATCCATAGGTAAGAATAGGTAGGAGTGAGTGACCTGGGTTATGATGCCTTAACACCTCGGTCACATAGAGCCGTGGATAGGGAGCGAACAGACAAAAAACAGCTGTATCCATAGATAGATAAGGATAGGTAAGAACAGACTCAAAAAGTAAAGATAAAGCTAGGTAGAAGCATGATTAAAAAGTAGATGTACCCATGAATAGATAAGAATAGGTAAGAACAGACTAAAGATAGATGTACCCTTAAAAATAGGTAAGAACGAACTGAAAAATAGATATATACATAAATAGATAAGGATAGGTAAAAACAGACAGTTTCCTAAATTAAACGAGAAAAACACAACTTCCTTAATGTTTACCCAGGAGTGTGTTCTTACCTGGCCTTACCTATCTATGGGTGCAATAGGTTATCACAAGCATCTTGAAAGCTCCCACGGAAAACCCACTTTCTGTTAAGCTTCAAATGATAACGGTATAAAAATTCGTCTTATCAGTGAAAAGATTCTGGTTGAAGTTTTTCCCAGTGCCGATGCAGAGTCAGGATGTCACTGTGGCCATGAAAACATCCCTGAAAGCCTCAATGATCCCTGTGAAGTGGTGAGTAATTAAGTGAGTAAAGTAGAGTAAAGCGGCGAGTCATTAAAGAACATCCCTGTGAAGTGGTGAATAATTAAGGAACATCCCTGTGAAGTGGTGAGTAATTAAGGAACATCCCTGTGAAGTGGTGAGTAATTAAGGAACATCCCTGTGAAGTGGTGAGT
>NC_059279.1:14489440-14521940 GCF_017591435.1 Portunus trituberculatus | reverse complement strand
TAACCTAATGAAAATGGAATAAGCTTTAGAACACACACACACACACACACACACACACACGTGGCCCCTCAGCACAGCCTCACGTGACGCGGCCCGCCCCTCACCTGTAGGAGTGGCGGGGTGGAATGCTGGTGAGGTGATAAGGTAAGCGTCACTGACCGTCACACAAAACATTTAAATTTAACTCGGGTGATGTTTGGTTTTGCTTGACTGTAATTTGATCTTGTACTTGAACCACTGTTGATATATTTACCTTGCCATCTTTCATGTATTTTCATCAGATGTGATAAAATAAAGTATCTATCTATCTACCTTCCTATTATGTATTAAGAAAACAAAGAAAGGGAGGAGCAGGAAAAGGAAGAAGTTGGAAAGAAAGGAGGAGGAAAATAAAATGTGGTGAAGGAGGAGGAGGAGGAAAAAGAAAAATACCTAACTTAACCTAACCTTATCTAACCTCGGTGCAATTATGTAATGATTATATAATTACTTTTTCCTATAATAAAGTTAGTAAAAACGTGTCTCGTTCTGTTGTTTTTTTCTTACAATTGCTTAGATCTATGTGGTGATGTAACTATTTTGCATATGTATACATTCATTTAATTTTCTTAATTACATATTTCGCATTTACTCAAGTTGCATTTCTACAGGATTGATTATTAAAATTGTGAAGCCCGATCTTTTCTTGCCAAGTCATCATAGCTTATTTCACGTTCATGTACTAAATACCGTTTGCATTCTTAGTCTGTATACATTACTTGATAAGGCAATGTGTGTGTGTGTGTGTGTGTGTGTGAAGAAACACCACTGGCTTACCTGCTATCAGAGAGCGTGGGACGATAAGGCAGTCCAGGAGTTGTATGAATCTTCTGGTTGTGCCGTGCGAAGTGCCACCAACACCACTGCTTCACGCCGAGCCAGAACAATCGAGACGTGCTTCTCTTTAACGGTAACTCACACTGATATAGAACCAATGCACTTTGCTCGTTACTTAATATCAAAATAAGCTGAATATAATAATTTTCTTTTTTATAATTTTACGTGTTCATCGATCTGTTACTATACTTTTCTTTTTCTATAATGCTATTATCAATGCTTCAAGGTGTTGGTGTGTTGCAGGAGCCCCCAGCACGTCTTATACCAGTGGGAGTGAGCGAGTGAAAAACAAAGCAAGTCCCACCAGCTCCCTCTTGATACCCTACTGCCTGCCCGCCTTATCTTATCTGTGTGATAGCAAGTGACGTGGCCACCTCAGGGCATCAACTCCCTATCATGTGAGGGTATTATGACGATTATAATTAATGCTGTTGTATTAGCACTGCTGCTACTAACTATTTTTTACCTATTTTTATTTTTTATGGAGAATGGCGTGAAAGAAAAAGAGAAATATCTATAGAAGGAATGAGAGGAGCATGGAAGTAAAGAAAGAAATTTACCAAAGTGAACTGCCTATCTTGCTTGTATGGACTATTTCTTGTTTTGTTTTTTTGTAAGATATAGAGCAGCCGAGGGCAACAATATATATATATATATATATATATATATATATATATATATATATATATATATATATATATATATATATATATATATAAGGCCCACTTGAATGATGGTTCTCTAATCTAGAAGATAGATAAAAGGTTAGCCAGAATTAGGAAGCAAATGTCTTGATACCTCCCTCTTAACAGAAGTCAAGTCTCAGGAAGACGGAAATACAGAGGCAGGTAGGGAATTCCAGAGTTTACCAGTGAAGGGCATGAATGATTGAGAGTACTGGTTAACTCTTGCGTTAGCGTGTTGGATAGAAAAGGGATGAGAGGAAGAAGAAAGCCTTGTGGAGCGACTACAACCACTACTACTACTACTACTACTGCTGCTTCTACTACCGCTACTATCACTATCACACGTGTAACAGTAATCTTATATACAGAATAGAGCCTGCAAATGAATAATCTGTATAAATTTTAATAATCAGCAAACGGAAGAAATTAGTGATGATATTAAGGTTAAAGAAACTGACTCACTGACCACCGAAAAAAGATGAAAAGATGTACTGTACATAATATTTTTACAGGAAACGGAGCGGATACTAAGCTGAAAGGAAAATACAAACAAAGAAAACGGTCCTGGAAGAGGTAAACTAAGATAAATGACGCTGACTTTGGAAAAATTCTTCATTTGTATCCAAGTTTAATAAGGTGTAAGGTAGTGGCGTTGGTGGCATTATCTGGGAACACTCTGGCCTTTCTCCGTGTGTCTATTCCTCTCCTGACCTTTTCTCTCTTACCGCTGCTCCGCAAATCCTTTCCTTCTTCTGTTCTCTTTCTCTATCTGTTTTTTTTTTTGTTTTGTTTTTTCAGTTCATCTTTCTTCTTTATTTTTTCTTTTTTTCCATCATTTCTTCCCGATTCAATTTTTTTTTTACCATACCTTTTACTTCTTTTTTTCTTTTTCTTTTTCTTCGTCTTCTTCGTCTTCTTCTTCTTTTTCTTCTTTTTCTTCTTCTTCTTCTTCTTGTTCTTCTTGTTCTTCTTCTTCTTTATCATTATCATCACTCACTCATTCTTCTTCCTCTTCTTCTTCGTCTTCTTTCTTTCTCTTCATCATTATCATCATCTTCTAATCACTCACTCACTCTTTCTTCTTCTTCTTCTTCTTCTTCTTCTTCTTCTTCTTCTTCTTCTTCTTCTTCTTCTTCTTCTTCTTCTTCTTCTTCTTCTTCTTTGACATTTCCGCTTCATCTACCTATTCACATTGTTTTCTGAGTCGTCATAGTCACGGGGCACAGCAGGAAATACAGGGACAGCTGTGAAGACGTCAAGGAAATTCTAGCTTGACAGAGATTATATATAGGTGATCTGGTAAACATGTCTAATTAACTTCGTATTCATTGTTTTTATTTCCGATGTTGTCTTTTTTTTTTCCTTTGTTATTCTCTCTTGTTATTACTCCTTTTCAACAGTACGAGGCTGAAATCTTAGTAAGGAATGTAGTCAGTGCTCTGTAAATCTATAAATAAAGGTTGATGATATAAGAATAGCCGCTCGTGTCTGCACCACCTTCCCTCGACCCTGCCCACTCAGCATTCACTCCACACCATTGTCCAACATTGACACCACCTCCATCACCACCACTAACATCACCGCCACCACGGAAAAAATATATATACAGCAGTGGGAGCATGTGCATTGGTGGTGGAGTCACTGTCTGGCCTGGGACAAGTGTGCTGTGTCGCGCTGCGCTGCCTGGAGGTTCATATGCTATACAGGGGCCTTTTTTCTCAAGTGGGCCTTTTTCTTTAATCCTTTTTTTTTTTTTTTTTTTTTGCCCTTGGCTGGCCCTCTTCCCTACGTAAAAAAAAATCATGCAAGGAATGAAGACACCATATATATACCAGGGGTTCCCAACCATACCAGCGGTACATTTGCACTTTTCGGGAAATACATTGAGTCTGAGAGAACAACCACTGCTGCACAATACATGATGTTGTAACCTGCATTCAGATTGCAGTGTCATATTTTTCTTAATTTTCTCATTTCAGTAAGCTAATCTTTTACTGAAGTTATATCAAGAGTAGAGTGAATATCATTTGTTTCTTATAAAACTTCCCGTGGCCGTCGCTAATCTGTATCCGTAGCGAGCTGAAAACTTTCTAATGTTAATGAAGTGATGATGTAAATGTGTCAGATATACAACGTTCAATTAAAAAGTAGGAGATTAGTGAGTAACCGAGATATGTAAGTTTATTCAAGTAAACGATCTCTCCTAAAGGTTAAGGTACATGAATGACGCACTTTCATGTAAACACTGGCTCCTTGATAGGCTGATGTGTGTTACGGTATAATTCTAACACACAATAAATGCAAATGCGTCTTTATATCATGCAAAAGGACACACGGCCATGGATCTGATAAGAACGGAAGAGTTAATAAAAGTCAAATGGCAGTGTTTGTCCACGCAAGGCAGCGCAAGACATGGCCACTCAAATCTTCCCATCTGCTTGAATCATTACTTACTTTATCACTCTCTTCTTGAAACCTTCTCTTACCTGCTCGGAGTGCTCTCTTATCACGTTCTTGCTGATTGCTCTCTCTCTCTCTCTCTCTCTCTCTCTCTCTCTCTCTCTCTCTCTCTCTCTCTCTCTTTTATTAAACACTCATGATGCCAAGTTCTTTCTAATGCCTTAGAAAGTTATAATAATGGACGCAGAAAGCAAAAAAACTGGCTAAGTAAAACCTAATTATTAGCATTTTTTAAAGAGTACCATGTAAATCACCTTTTAAAAGTAGACATAAAAAAATACAATGAATATTTGACTTGACATACGACATCTTTACTGTGAGTCATATTCTTACGGTAACACAGGTAGACACACGCTCAGAAGGTCTATTAATAAGCTTGGTAGGTCGACACAGGATCACCGGATGGGCCACGCACCAGCCAGGGAGGGGCCGAGCATGGGAACAGAGTAACTTGGTCCTTATATAATAACACCGGTAATTACCACGCAGACCATTGTCATGTCCACTCTGTTTAATTAAGCCCGGGTATTTGTAGTGTTAGGGGTGCGGATTGGTGGAAGCGAAGTAATTGTAATGGATAATTGTGCGGAGTTAGGGAATGGGATGAAAATGACAGGAAATGACTGAAGTGTGTTTTAACTCTTGAGATATCTACTTCAGGCAGGCTCCTCCCTCACTAGGCACTATAGTATTTAAACAAAACCATTATTAATTTTGTTTAGAGAGGGATATATATGGACTTAATAACAAGAAAATATCATAACTATAACACTGAGTAATTTGTTAGAAGCTCGTCAAATGAGAATCTCAGTTTGTTATCAACACCGACGTCTAAAATTGGAGGCTCATTTGATCACTTTTTCATTGGAGCTCCGTGAGGTAAGTAAACAAACTCACTCCTCTATATTTAAGTCAATTTTTCTATGAAAGTACACATAAATATCGATGTTTGTGACTCATAAGTATTAGTTTATAGCAATATATATGTGCGTGGCGCCTCGGAATTGAAAATGGAGGCTTGAGTTTGGAGAAAATGGCAGAAATAAGAGAGAGATGGGAAGGGCCTTGTTATCTCTCCCTGTTTGCTCCGCCCTTTTTTGTGTCAAGATTATGCCTTCCTTATTATTGAGGAGCTGTGGGCTTGCTTGAGGTGTTGCTAGGCTAGACACAGGTGAGGGTGAGGTAAAGAAGGACTAGTGGAGTATCTCATGGAGGGGAATTGGACTCTGTGATGACATACGGTGTTTGAATAAGGGGCGTGAGATGCAACTTTAAGTATCCTGCCAGTACTTGATTGATGAGCTGGAGGGCTTAAAAGTGCTCGTAATGGCGTGATTTGTACCTTTTCCTAAGCCATTTGCGCCCCGTGACCTCGTGAAGTGAATGGCTTGTTCTGTACCGTTCTGCCTGTCTGTGTGTCTACCTGCCTGCCCCGCCCCATGTGTCCCGTGACGTGTGCTCTGGGTGTGTGTCATGTTAGGTGCAGTTTCGGGTGGCATTGCTCAGGCTAAGTGGTGGTGGTGAGTTGGTGAGTTCCAGTAAGCACTAGCCTCACTTCCCACTGGTCTGTTGATAGTCTGCACTATTTGGGTAGAATGGAGATCACCTGAGTTGCATCACCCAAGTGCAAAGATGCACTTGGGTGATGATATGGGCCCAAATACAAGTAACACTGTAAATAAAATTGCCTGCACCACTAATGGGTGGAATCTGAATAGCGCTTCCCATATGAGGCATTCAGGATAGGACGTAAGCATCACCATGGCCGATTTTGAGGTTTGTATAGCATTTTCTTCTTCTTGCCTTCAGCTTTCTGAATCTACAACATCCAAGTCGAAATTTGGCCCACATCATGGTCGAAATTCCCATTCTTTGGAGGGGTATGCACGGATGTGCTGCCGTTGACAGAAAAACAAAAAACCTCGTGCTCACTCAGTAATGATGTATGTACTCGGGCAAGCAATGGCAGGCCTGCATTTTCACCCTGGTGTGTCTCAGCAAGCTGTGGTATAGCAGTATCTTCTTCCCATTGTGTTTGACTTGCATATGTGCTGTCAGAAGTATTATGGCAGTAAGGGTGAAATTCCGCTACTAGTGAAGGCATTAATCAATCGTATCAGCATCACATTAAAGTGACCACACAGTGAATTTTACACCAATGTATCACCAGCTTTACACAGTAACTTTATATTTTTAATTATTTTTAGGGTGGAGGTTGTTTATTATTAATATCAGTATTATTAATTTTTCGTTCCAAAAATACAGGTGTGCCCCCCTGGAAAAGTGCAGTTAATGAGCAACTTCAGGATGTAATTACATTTTGCTTACAATGGTTGCAAAGCCCTGTTATAGAGTTTCATTTTGCAAAAAACTAGAGCTTTCTACCTCATCTCAGTAAAAAGTTATTGTGTTCTGAATGTTAGAAAACTTTAACTGTGTTTTCTTGTTTTTTTTTTATTTTTGGCGCTTGTCACTGCTTTTCTGAATGCCTCATATATACTCTTCAAGTAAACCTAATGACACTATAGGCCATAACTTGAAAAAAAAAAAATCTATCTTTCCTGTCTTTATGCTTATTTGTCACAATAAACATATTGGGGTGTTCAAGGTGAAGCATCATAAAGTAGGAAATTGAATTCAAATGTATAATCTTTTAAATTCATTTGAAAATATAGTACAAAATGTCATTCTCAGGCATGAAATCAAACTTGTTCACTGTGGTAAGAGGCAACAGGTGGTGAAATGGCAGATATGTCATATGTGTACAGTTGTCTTGGGGTCATCCAGGCATCTGTTCCTGGTACTGAAAGAGCTCGGAGATTGTACTAACCAATCTTTAAGTAGGACTATGACCACTCACACACCACACACTGGGACATTGAGGTCACAACCTCTTGGTTTACATCCCATACCTACATGTTGCTGGGTTAACAGGGGCTACATATTAAAAGGCTCACCCATTAGCCTTGCCACCAGCATGAGCTGAGCATGCCGACCATTGATTGTCCTGTGCAGTGTGTGAACACAACCAGGGATCATCCAGGACAGGAAATTGTTGAGGTTATGTATATAGGTGCATTGAATACAAATAATAATTAGCTACAATGTAGTGAAAAGTTACTGCAAATATAATACTGTATATATAGCATATGTACAGATAGTTGAAATGGATATGTACTTGATATGTATTGTATGTGTATTTATCTACACTGTTCACATATAAATTATTTAAATGAATAAGTAACTTGTCTGCTATGACACCAGTCATACTAGCTTGTGTTTCAGAAAGAGGAAGAGAAAAGATGTCACACTGCTATTGCAGTGGCTGTAACATTGCTGCTGCATTACAAAAAACATGCAAAAAAAAAAAAAAAAAGAGAAGGATCTTACCATGCAGCAGTGCAGTGCCATCACTGTAGCACAGGTGCCTCTGCTGCAGTGTGTGTGTGTGTGTGTGTGTGTGTGTGTGTGTGTGTGTGTGTGTGTGTGTGTGTGTGTGTGTGTGTGTGTGTTTCACTGTTTGATCTGCTGCAGTCTCTGACGAGACAGCCAGATGTTACCCTATGGAATGAGCTCAGAGCTTATTATTTCCGATCTTCGGATAGGCCTGAGACCAGGCACACACCACACACTGGGACAACAAGGCCACAACTCCTCGATTTACATCCTGTACCTACTCACTGTTACGTGAACAGGGGCTACACGTGAAAGGAGACACACCCAAATATCTCCACCCGGCCGGGGAATCGAACCCTGGTCCTCTGGGTGTGTGTGTGTGTGTGTGTGTGTGTGTGTGTGTGTGTGTGTGTTTGTTTGTTTTATTCACCACAGTCACCTGATGTCCACCCAGCCAGCCTTTCCCCTAAGGTCAGTATAAGCTCAGAGCTTATACTGACCGATCTTCTGGTAGGACTGAGACCACACCACACATCACACACTGGGACAGTGAGGTCACAACCCCTCAAGTTACATCCCTTACCTATTTACTGCTAGGTGAATAGAGACTATGCATTAAGAGGCTAGCCCATTTGCCTTGCCGTGCCAGGCACTCGAACCCAGGCCCTCTTGGTTGTGAGCCGAGTGTGCTGACCACTACACTACACAGTGTGTGTGTGTGTGTGTGTGTGTGTCTGGATAGTTAACCAGGCATATATCTGTTTTAGTATCATGATGTGGTTGCCTCCAAATATTGACAAGTCTGGTAATTAATTGTTCAGATATAGGAGGAGTATTATATGTATGGAGATTGTGTGCTGATGGCTGCTGAAGAATTGAGGATAGTAGCCTCCTGTATATACATGGTAGAGGTGGAGGGCTGGTGTGGTTATGAGGGAAATGGACGGACGATAAGCCCAGCTAAAGACTCCATGTACTTTCCTAGTGCAAAATGTTTGTGGCATGTCAAATTCAAATAGCCATGTGATGTTTATAAATATTGGTGGCAAGCTAGACATGGTTATTGCACAATGTTTATAAATGTTGGTGGTACTCAGCAAGTTGAATCATCCACACGCAGGCTTATTGTGCATATTTTCCATTCCCTTCAGTGCAAGTATAAGTCATTCAAATGTTTTTGGCATTTGCACAGGAAATAAAATATCAATAAGAAAATATGCAATTTGAGGCAAAGTGGTACAGAAGTTTTGATGTGTGGTATGTCATGACAATTTCACATAAAGTTAGAGAAGGTCAGCTGTGGTGATGAAAATTGTGCTTAATTTGAGAGTAATTAGAGAGCCCACATCTCCTCAATAATTAAGTTTTGGCGTTATATTACACCAACTGTACCTAGAAAGTGTACGGTAAGTTTTGGCCCTGCATGTCTTTGATTTAGTGTCTCGTACATTTTGCTTATCTGTTCCCTGTTGAATATTGTGTGGAAATGAGGTTTATGCACTCAATGGAACAATATGAAAAGTATAACTATTGAATATTTGGTGTTCCATTGTACTCATAATTGTATCTGCATGCATAATTCTTTCTTCAACTAAGAGATTGTTACCCATAAATTTGAGGAAGTATTTTTGTAAGGTATCATAATGATTTTACAGTAGAAAATGCTCTGGGGAAATGTAATCAGGTGGGTGGTATTTTCAAATCACTGGGCTCATTTCTTTTTTGGGGAGGATGAAACTTCAAATTTTCTACTATTTTGATATGTTTGGACAGAATTTGCTGCTTTATTTTTCATGAGTAACCATTTTTTGAGGGGAAGGGGGGGAGGTAGAGTGACTTTAAGCTGTTGACACAATACTTGGCCTGCTTTGCCTGAGTAAATGATGTATAGTACCTTGTTTTTGTATTACGATACAATAATTACTTGAACACCTCGAACTTTATCCAGCACAATGCAACCGTGAAGTACTGTCATTTTTTTTAAATACTTGCTGGCAAAACTTTATATCGTTTAGTAAAATCCTGATGTACTTGACTTCACTAAAGGTCACAATTTTTTATCTATTTATTTATTTTTCTTTTATGTATACCATGTGGGGTTTTCACAGGAATTTATGGGCTAAAGGAGGTACTTTTTGGGATACCTTCTATCTGAAAGCGCACCCACTAGGAAACCATTACCCCGAGTAAGGAAGCCCTACCTACACTTGAACCATGGCCAGGATTCGAACCCGTGCGCTTGGAGACCCCTCAGACCCCCAAAGTCCGCATGGTTTCACTGTACCATGGGAACCCCCGTTTTTTTTTGACAGTGAAGGGAAAGTATGCACATATTAATAATTCATCACATGCTGAGTGGTGTCCCAGAGTCCATCTTCTCCACTTGATACCTGAGCCATCCTGTGCTATGGCTGTGTCAGTAGGAAGGCCTTTTAGTTGACTCGTTACCCTTGTTCTCGGGGACAGTGATATCTGACAGACGAGAAGCCGTGACACGTGCACACTTCCACCATACCAGCTGACGCTAACTATGTTGAAATTCTCTTCTGTTATACTTTAACTTATCTTAATTCTTTTATGTTGTACCTGAACTACTGCTGGACTAGACTTTATATGCTGCATTGTATGTCTGAATATTATCCAAATTGATGCCACATTCCAGATCAGCTGCACTGTCACTATTTATTTTTTGTTATAAGGTCAAATGTAGTATTGTGTGTTACATGAATGAGTGTGTGAGTGCTATTTAAGGCAGATATTTGTTGGGTATTTTTAGGGGTTGGGACTTGTTTTCATAGGTGCATTATTTTGATTTGTGTGGGTGTTTGTTTCATAAACCTCACGTGCAAAATAATATCAAGATTTCCGGATTATATCTATAAAGAGCACAGTGTGTTTGACTTAATTTGGTTTTTATCTCTTTGAAAGCATCTTTGTGCAGCAATTTACTACTCCTGCTGCTCCTGCCATGATTGGAATGCTCTCTGGAAAGTCTATTTCTTGTATAAGATAGTTTTATGAAAACTGTATTTATTTTCAATGTATTGTGAGTGATGATCCTGTTATGATTGGGTCACACATATGGCCATGAATTTGGCAAACATTTAAATTCTATAGGATAATTACACAAACTGCAAGATTTTAGTGCTGTGAATTTCCGTGATATCTCATGATTATGATGTTTTTTCTTTTATTGGGATGGCTGTAGTGTTTCTAGGGAGTTTCGTTGACTTTTTATCGTTCGGTAATATTTTTCTTCTCTTGAAGCACAAAAGTGATACACAACACCTTGTCCATCTCTGTGTTCCATTGCTGTAAGCCTGTTATGTCAATTTGATAGTTTCTATTGAGTTTCTAAGTTTGATACAAAATTTGATGTTTGATCTCTATTCATGTCTGAAGTATTTACTTCATGACATCATAGGTGTGCCTGTTGACATGCTCACAAAATGTAATGCAGGTCCTGATGATGACTGCAAAACGTCATTTGATCTGCTGACTGACTGACTAAATTACTTGATCCAACTGTGAGCATATGACAGTCCTGTGCTCTATTTCCTTTCTGTCTGAATGTTTATAAACTTTTTTATTGCTTTGTATGATAAGTGCCTATGACCAATGTGCATTGAAAGTCTACAGTATCTGACTGGAGAAGATATTACTGTGCATTTTACTAATGCTGATACTGAAAAAGCTGAAATAATCACTAATTTAATGTAAATTTCATTAATGACACCAAATGATGATACATATTCAAGCCTTCATTAGCATTTGTGACTTGGCATTCTATCAGATATTTCTGTGAAGTAATCATTGGTACTCAAAACTCCTCACTGGATGGTCTGAAAATTTTTTTTTCCATTTCATTCTGTCTTGTAGCATGCACAGAACATTTATGTCTCACCTTTCCATTCATATATTTTTATGCCTTTCCTTCATCCGTCCACCTTATCCTCAGCTTCCATCTCCTCTTTTACCATCCCGTTCATCCCCACATTGTTTTTAGGTATGTTGGTCTTCTCATTCCTCTTCATGCTCAATGTATTTGTTTGAAGCTTGATTCTTTTCAAGACATAACTTCTCCTAACTGTCTTTAGTAATGTGTGACAAGCAATACAAGTGAGTAATGATAAATAAGTGTTCAATTTATGAATTTTGAAGATCAAGAATGAAAGCATTTTATTCTAGAATGGAACCCATTTATGAATTATTTATACCACAGTCTCATTCCTTCATGTGAGAATCTCTTTAGTGTCCCATGAGAAGTCGTGCAAGCTGGAGTGGGGGATCGTAAAGCATGGGATAAGATAAGAGAGGTGAGACAGGCTTGGTGTGATGTTGGTGTGACAGGAAGCAAAGGTATTGGTGATGCATTGAGTATCAGGTTGTAGGAACTGTTTGTTGTGGACTGAATGTTTTAATTAGAAACTGATAAAGAAATAAGTTAATGAAAGAGAAGATATGCAGTTTTTATTGATGAAATACAGCAATAATTAGAATATTAAATAGACAAATGTAGCTATATTAAAGAAATGAATAAAATAAAGACTTTGAGGGTAGTGTTATTAATGGCATGTATGCAAAGTGTGCATACAAACTCCAGGCACAACCAGCTCTGTATTAGTGAGCTCATGTCTAGGGAGTCAATACTCAGTGCCAGGAGCTTCCCACATGTGAAGGGAGCATTGCACTCCCAAGTTACACCACAATGAAAGGGAAGGAAGGTCTTATTTGTGCCAAAATGTGCTGGCACCAGAGCTCAGGAACACAGGTTGGCTAGGTACACTAACCTCTACAATTTGATGGTGAGGGAACAAAGGATAAAGCAGAAACATTTTATTGGTCTAACATTGAAGTTACTATGCTCAAAGAGATTGGTCCTCAAATTATTTGTTTGAAAATAGCTAATGGAGTAGTAGTATTTACATTTTTCTAACTTAAAAGTAACTTCCTGAGAGAGTGGTTTACATCAGTGGTTCCCAACCTTTTCAGGAGCTTTTCAGAAATTCATGTATCTAAGTACTTCTGATTAATAAAAAGATACATAAACATTGAGTATTTATTATAGTAGACTGAAAATATATAAAGTAATTAGGTTTATGTCTTAATACAAGTCTGTAATATTTCCTTCATCTCACTCATTTGAGTTCTTACATGGCAGAATTTTCTAAGTAATCTTGTCTTACTGTACACTCTTAAATACACTCACCAAGTTGTGTATTTGTTACATGATGCATTTTTCTTCCTAAATTATCTTTTGCTACTGTGCACTGTTATTCACGTTACCCTTTTTATGTTCCCCTCTATGTATTCCATTATTTCCATGTCCTCTGAAAAAATTTTGAACCTCAGGGTGCACCATGCAGTAAGGTTGACGATCACTGGCCAGGTGTGATGACAGCAAAAGCATTTTGTTGCCTTAATGCTTCACCACTCATCATTCCAGAGAGTTTGGTCTGACAGCAATAGCATAAAATAGACAGTGAGTGCACTTCTGCTTCATCTGTTTCTTCTCGCCACCACAAACTCAGATTTATATGAATAACTCAGGATTGTATTTGCTTCAGCAGTACATACTTTTATTAAAAACTGAATTTCTATTAATATTTCTACATGTGCAATCTTGGGCGAGAATAATCAGGCAGCAACAACAAACACTATTGTAGTTTGTGATTAGAATTGCATTGCATTGCCCCCAGTCGTTGGTGACATGAGAAACTCTGTATGTACAAGTATGTGTCCCCAGACATTCTAGATGGGCAGTGTGTGTTACTGTCATTTGTACGTGACAAGCAGCAGGAATCTGATATCACTTTCAGATTTCATTATCACCCACATCCTTGAGTTAGTCAGCATGTAGTGATAAGGTGCTGCCCTTCTGACATCAACCAAGCACTTGCGTGGGAATCGTGATAGTCCTGAATCATGCAAAATAGAACTTCTGTTTCACAAATAGGAAAGTATAAGAAATAAAACCATCATACATAACTATTTGCTTGCACTACGTATGACAATATTATCACATCAAAGGTAGACTAACAGGAAGATCATTTGCAAGATGGAAGGGTAATGTAAAGGAGTGCATGTGTAACAGTTATAGGTAAAGGTCTAGTACTTATGATGGGAAGAGGTGCTTGTGCTTCTCCTGTGGCAGTACCCTTAAAGGAAACTGTCAGAGATGTGAAGAAAGGTCAGTTTGGTGAGGCACAGGTTGCATTTATAGTGCCTCAGATATGAAATGAGTATACACTACAGCACCATGTACATATTTTCAAGTTTATGGCATGGCTATCTCTTCTTGAATTATAAGATAACTTGCTCCACACACGTTAGTTTGTCAAGAGCTGGGACAGGAAGCCTTTATGAAGATAGATGAGAGGTGTAGACAGACACATACCTTAATGAGTTTTAGTCGACAGTGAGGGCATGCATGTGATGGTTTGTAATGGTGTGTAGCGTGGCAGGTCGTGGGGTGGAGAAAAATATATACGAGAAAGATTTCAGTGTATGTTTGATAGAGATAAGACAGACAGACTAGAAATATGGTAGAGAAATTCATGTTGAATTGTGAGTTCTGTTTGTAGTACGGCTTTTTGAATGCTTGTATTATGACAGTATTTATTTTCATGTTTGAGGAATAATTGATAGCAATAATAATGCCAGAATTAAGATTGATCTCATGACTGCAACAAAATTCAAGTTTTTCATTGGGAATAAGAATTTCTCGTCAATAGATGTGCATCAATAAATAATTACTGTACATCAACATTTATTTTTGATATCAAACTTTACCTTGACTTGAGACATAAATGATTAGCTTTGCAAGATCAACAATGGTGCAATTAATGAAAAACATGTAGGCAAAAAATGTGTGAAAATGTACCAGTGAGTGAAATAATAGTGTCAGCATTACATTCACTACAACACAACTTTTAAAGAGAGAGAGAGAGAGAGAGAGAGAGAGAGAGAGAGAGAGAGAGAGAGAGAGAGAGAGAGAGAGAGAGAGAGAGAGAGAGAGAGAGAACACTTTAACACATAGTCTAAGCAATCAAGAAAATACTAACTAGCATATTCACATAATTTTCAGAGAAAGATACGATATCGAAACCAGTCAAAATATGAAAGAAAATAACACTCTTACTTCCTTGTGAGTTTCGATACCACCTTTACCACTTCAGTATATTCTAAGGTGGATGCAGGGAGTCACCAGCACCTGAGCCTTTAGATAAGTCATAGGGGAGGTCCTTACTCAGTGACAAGGTGAGTGGAGCAAGTGCCAGAGCATAGTGGTGGGGGTGGGGTATGGAAGAGTGAGAGAGGAAGGCCAGTGTTCATGTGGGGCTTGGATATGGAAGGGAGAGGAGCAGAGTAGTAAGTGGAGCTGGGATGTAGAAAGATGGGGGAGTAGAGGAATAGAAGGCAGTTTCTGGGGAGAGGAGGGAGGGGAGAAGAGGAGCTGTGAAGAGGGATTTGACAGCCTGTATGTTTGCAATCTAATAGTAACAAGTGATGATACAGAGTCCTAAATATAGAGTATAGTGTGATGGTGTTGTATTTATAATGGTGATGTCATGTTTATTTCTGCATGTGAGAGATGTTCATATTTGTGACATCAGATGGTGGTTGGTTCTATTCATGCAGTTATAATAGTATTTTATTTTTGACAGGGAGTGTGTGATTTAAGAGTAGCAAGTGGTGATATTGTAAGTTTTTAATACAGTCTTTAGTATGAGTTTATGGCAAAGGTTTGTGAGAATAGCTAGTCTTGCATTCATGTCTTTATTATTTTACGCACTCTTGTGTAAGCTGAAAATGCTAAAAGTGAGCTAAGAATAGTCAAGGTGAGGGTTTCCTTGGCTGTAGTAGCACCAGTTGAAAATGAGGGAAGCAAACTTAGCAAGAGTGTGACAAGTGCACAGAAGTATGGCAGTTTGAAGAAGAGATTAGCAAAATTTATGATTACTGCTGATGGAAAGTTTGAAGTGCTCAGTACCTGACTTTGTACTATATATTTTTTGTATATTTATGTTTATAAGTGTTCTGTGTATTGAATGTTGCTAGAAAGTGAAAAAGTATATTGATTTTTTTTGCTATTAATGTTTATTTTTTCAATGCAGTGAGTTGTTAACATGGATCATAAAATGTTAATGAAGTAGACCTTTCATCTATTAATCATTATTTCAGCTCGTTTAGGGACTGGCACCTCAGTGGGCCTTTTCTTTTCTAATCACTGTTTGTGTTGCCTTTGCCCAGATTTCCCTCTTGCATAAGAAAAAAAAAAGGAACAAAGCAAGTATCTCATAGAAGTCATTGAAGGAAACTCAGTAGTACATGAAACATCACAAAATATTATCACACTTTGTCAGCTTGTGTTACTTGTATGAATGCACACTATTGGCTTTCATGTGCTTTGTATCTTAGTGACTGTAAATGGAGATTGTATAATTGAGCTCATGGGACTACATTCAAATAGAAACATAGACACATACCTGAGATATACTAGAAGAGGTGATAGAGGTGAGGAATATACACCAACTAAAGGAGAATTGGGCCAATATAGCTAGAGACTAACCTGCACAAACATAAGAGACCATTGTCATTCCAGCTGTGTAATTCAGTTTTAATTCCCTGAGTTTCTCACACCTTATTTTGATTGTCCTGCTCATAAGCTTGCTTTATTTCAGCCCTTCAGTTCTTCTTGTCTCGTACCCCTGACATCTAGATGACTTTCTTGGCAGCCGTTACACCTTCTCCCTATCTAACACCGTGTCCTTTTTGTCCAGGTTTTAGATTATTCACTTAATATAAACCTGACTGTTATAGCCTTAATGCCTCATAGATTCTCATTTGTCAGCTCACTGCTTCAAACCTTTGCAGTTTTATTCCATTCGCACCACATCCAACACCAAAATAATTGCATGTGTGTCAACAAAATAAGGTAATTTTTGTAGTGAGGCGTCGTGTACCAAGACTTGAGGAGGAGTGTGGTGGGTAGAATATGGTAAAGGTGCAGGGCTCCACAGTTGTGTTTATTAGGTGGCAGTGCAGTCAGGAGATGGAATGGAGAAGCCTTGGGGAAGCCAAATGGTGTGAGTTAGTGGATGAATATGTGAGATGAGAGTTGTTCTTGCTATTTCCCTGGTGTTGTGTCTGGGGTCAATGTCCTGTATGGTTCTTCTCCATTTGTTCCTGTCTATTGTGTCAGCTTCCGTGACTCCCACCCTTAAGAGCTCCACACGAGATGAGAAGTGACAGTTGTTGGCTGTACCAAACTGACATTGTCACTGCTTCAGACACTGTCATATTTTACCTTGACATTTTCTGCTCCTGATTTTTTTTTTCTTTCTTTTGACAGATTTCCTTTCTTGACATATTCCATTTTAGACATTTTTTTCTACTTTGATAACACTGATGGGAAATTACTGTCAAAACCATCACTGTTAATGGCAGTATCTGAGTGAAAAGGGAACAAAATCTAGATAGATATATGTCCAGGAGGTGTGTTTAAGGGAATAAGTCAGGGACGGCAGTGCTCGTAGTGAAAAAAAAAATTTCAGAATGGAAAATGTGTGCTTGGACTTCTGGTGTTGGTGTGGTGAAAGTTGAAAGTGTTGTGTGTGTGTGAGGTGGACAGTTTTGTGTAGCTTAATGGTAGGAGACAGCTGTGTGCTTCTCAGATGCTCCTGTGTTGTCTGCATGATTCATGAGCAGTGTTAAGTCTTGAAAAAGGCAGTTCAAAGCCAGCAGATTACTCAGCCTTACCTCAGCTTGGGGCTTGGCTTGCATCCAGCCCAGACATTGGCACGCTGGGATTCTAGCTACCAGTGCTGCTTCCCTATTATGAAAATGTCCAACAGTGCAAGGACCTACATAGTACTTAGGCTTATGTTTTTTTTTGAATTTACAACTTGAACATAACTTCTGGGTGCTGGTAGTAAAGTTTTGACTGGTAGTTCAGGCCTTAGAAACTACTATAGACCTCAGTTTCATTTTATCTAAATCTCTGTTCACTGCAGTCTTTGCTGTTGTCTGAACTTGGAAAGTAGCTTGGGTAATAATTGGTGTGCTCTGATGAAAATTGCTGTATGAAAATAATAATTGTTCTTAATAAGTACTTTGTATGGACTTTTTTTTTTTTATACCATGTGGGCTTTTCACAGGAATTTATGGGCTAAAGGGGATACTTTTTGGGGTACCTTCTATCTCAAAGCCCACCCGCTAGGAAATAGTTGCCCCGAGTGAGGAAGCCCAACCTACACTTGGACCGTGGACAGGATTCGAACCCGTGTGCTTGGAGACCACTCGGACCCCAAAGCACGCGTGGTTCCACTGTACCATGGCGGCCCCAATCTGCATCACTCTGATTTGTACAGTCTTTTCTAATATATGAAGACATACATATATGTACTTTATTTACCATAAGACCTTGGTTCTTAAAAATGTGAATTCTTTTATAAGGAACTTTGTTATATAAAAAATGTTTATATATGTATTTACAATATTGATGACCTTACAGAAGGCTACCAAAAGTTTATCTTGTACATCAGAAGGCATGAATGCAGTCACTTTATTGTTTTTCATTAAACACTTCACATTCATTGCTGTGCATACAGAGAGCTGTGATAAATCAGAATGGCATAAAGACAAGGATGAGAGGCGTTGAATCATTATACGTATTCATTATGGAGGCAACAGTAAAATAGTTTCATTGGCTTTACTCGACTGAACTAGACTCTGTCAGACATTAAATTGGATGACGCATGTTACTACTTACTTGTTCTTGAAAGTGGATGCAAGAGAGAAAATTGATATTACCACAATAAATCCCTGTTTTGTGAATTTACTGTGGATACAATTTTTCTTTTCCCCCAGTGGATCTCTTTTTTAAATAGATCCCTACTGTCTTGTAGAACGTTACATGGCTGCACTGTTTAGCTAATGTGGGATCCGTTTTTTAATCAATTAAGTTCAGGAGTAAATTTCTGCTATCCTCTTAACGTTAACTTCTATTTCTATATTTTCACTTCATTTTTTTATAGATTGGCATACTGTAATCACACTTCCTTCATCTTTCCTTCTATTTAGGTAATCATAACTTGTCTATTCCTTCCTTATTTAATCTTTGTAGTCGTGTGTGTGTGTGGGTGGGAGTGAGTTCAGTGGAGTGTGCAGGGAATTGAGTGCATCAGAGTGTGTAGTGGATTGAGTGCAGAAGAATAAGTGCAGGAGTGTGTGTGTGTGTGTGTGTGTGTGTGTGTGTGTGTGTGTGTGTGTGTGTGTGTGTGTGTGTGTGTGTGTGTGTGCGCGCACAGAGGAGAGGAGTGCATGCAGTGTGAAGTGTGTGACATCATAGCCTCACACACACCCAGGAGGAAGGCCAAGGTGGGGGTGCTTTAGTGCGTTGTTTAACTGCAAGCCAAATACTCCTGCTGTGCCTTCAAGATTAATACCTTGATTCTGCCGACTATTAATGTAACAGGATCCTTGCTATCTAAAGCTGTCCCTCTTTTTGTGGATTATAAGAGCAATTTCCTAATAATAATAATGATAAATAATAATAATAAACGTGGTGCTTAAGGGATGTTGTGGGTGTTATATTTCATTGTGGTTTATTGCAATTACAGCCACACTTAAATGAAGCTTGATTTTGTCTGTTAGAGTGGAATGTGAAGGATTTATATGTAAAAATGTTTATATCATATGAATCTAATTACATGTGTGGTGTTTTCACTACTCACACTTGCTGCTACTTTGGTTCTTATTGCTCACTATCTAGAAAGAGAAAAATTTGAAGAGAAAGTTCATTTTTTTATATTCAATTTGTTCTAGGAATGAAGATTTTATGTATGCATGTATGAAAATAGTTTGTGTTTTGTAGTAAAAGCATAGAATGATGTAGATGAAATATATATTTTTTTTAAATATAGATAAAATATTGTGTGAAAACAGATTAGTTTTTGGTGAGGGAAATAGAAAACGTGTTGATGAAAGTAAGTTTTCTTCACTCTGTCATGTTCAGAGAAAGAACGTGTTGATAAAACATCTTAAGGAAAAGATTAGCAACAAGAGAAGAGCAGTTATTGTGAAACAGGAGGAGGAGAGGGAGGTGGAGAAGTAGGATGTGGGGGAAGAGGAGGAGGACAGACAAAGATGCATAAGGTCATATGTGACAACCTGATTTAGTTTGATCCTTACCACCTGTAGCGACACACACACACACACACACACACACACTGAATACGCACATTTGGCTCACTCAACCTATCGGGCCACCACCACTACCACCACATCACACCACCACCACGCCACAACCACCACCATCACCACTCACTTGCTCAAGGAAAGTAGTTGGCTGTCAGGAAGATAGCAACAGGGATGTGTGTGTGTGTGTGTGTTTGTTTTCCTAAATTTATACATGTTTGCATCTTGGCTCCTGTTCTGATTTTGCGTGTTACGTTTTTGGCACATGTTTGCCTTATTATTATTATTATTATTATTATTATTATTATTATTATTATTATCATCATCATCATTATCATCATTATCACTACTACTACTACTACTACTACTACTACTGTTGGCATTGTTGTCGCTGACGTCGTTGTTATAACTTACCATCATTATCCTTATTATCCAGACAAAAAACAGCTACTACTACTACTACTACTACTACTACTACTACTACTACTACTACTACTACTACTACTACTACTACTACTACTACCATTACAAACATATAGTATTGCTTCGTCTGAAAACTGAAACTATCTTTGCATAATACGTTTGCATAATTGTGTGTGTGTGTGTGTGTGTGTGTGTGTGTGGCCGAAACACGTGTAGATAACTATTTTAAGTTACCACAAAAATAGTCTCGCATTAAACTTGGCATGAAAAAGAAAGAAAGAAAAGGAAAAAAAAATACTAAGACAAAGTAAAAGGACATATTGAAATCAGTACTTTTCCTTACTTTTTCCTTACTTTTTTCTTGTATACCTGTAGCCAAGTCATATTTAGATCAGAAATACGCGGCAAGGGGGAACAGAGAGAGAGAGAGAGAGAGAGAGAGAGAGAGAGAGAGAGAGAGAGAGAGGTGTTGCCGAGGCGTTTATAGCGTTGGGGGTGGGGAGAGGGAGAGAGGTGAACGACAGGTAGAGAGAGAGAGAGAGAGAGAGAGAGAGAGAGAGAGAGAGAGAGAGAGAGAGAGAGAGAGAGTCTTCCCGTAATACATTTGAGAAAGATATAGGTTGAGAGAGAGAGAGAGAGAGAGAGAGAGAGAGAGAGAGAGAGAGGGGGAAGAGTATGGGTGGGGTGAATGTTGGCACCATCGCTATATTTACCTCCTCCTCCTCCTCCTCCTCCTCCTCCTCCTCCTCCTCCTCCTCCATACTTCTCGTCCGTCTCCCCCAAACATGCTCACGCCGCTTCCTTACCATCACTACTACTACTACTACTACTACTACTACTACTACTACTACTACTACTACTACTACTACTACCATCGTCCCCACTACTAATTTACAATGGTTTAATAATTACATTACTACTACTACTACTACTACTACTACTACTACTACTACTACTACTACTACTACTACTACTACTACTACTGCAGTGTATATGAGGGAAGTTATTGCGGTCTTTAAGAGAGAGAGAGAGAGAGAGAGAGAGAGAGAGTTAGTTACATTACGATCATTCCACACACACACACACACACACACACACACACACACACACACACACACACACACACACACACACACACACACACACACACACACACACACACACTATACCCTTTCATTAGTTTAGTCTCCTTCCCTACGAGTATTGAAAGTAATTCTCTCTCTCTCTCTCTCTCTCTCTCTCTCTCTCTCTCTCTCTCTCTCTCTCTCTCTCTCTCTCTCTCTCTCTCTCTCTCTCTCTCTCTCTCTCCTTATTCACTATTATATTTATTCCTATTTGTCATGCTTTCTAATTATCATCTCTTTCTTGTTTATCATTATTTCTCTCTTCTCTTATCTCACTTCCTTTCTTCCAGTTTCATTAATCCTTCCATTCCTTCCTTCATCTATTCCATTCCTTTCTTATCTTTCCCTTCTTTTTAATCTTTCTTACCTTCTATTATTCATCTCATGCATTTATTCTTGCCCTGTGTTCCTCTCTCTCTCTCTCTCTCTCTCTCTCTCTCTCTCTCTCTCTCTCTCTCTCTCTCTCTCTCTCTCTCTCTCTCTCTCTCTCTCTCTCTCTCTTCCAGTCTTATTCCTTCCAGTTCTTTTAATCCAATTCGTGTCAGTGAACCTTGCTCCACCTTACCTTCAATTAATTAACGGAACCTAGCCACAGGTAACCATATATGTGTATTGCCAAGGTAGACTTTCCTGTGTGTGTGTGTGTGTGTGTGTGTGTGTGTGTGTGTGTGTGTGTGTGTGTGTGTGTGTTTTGCTTGTATGTCACACTAAAAGCATTGAGATAGTAAAAGGCGTATATGGATGAGCTTGTAATCTGTGTGTGTGTGTGTGTGTGTGTGTGTGTGTGTGTGTGTGTGTGTGTGTGTGTGTGTGTGTGTGTGTGTGTGTGTCATGACGTATCTTTTTCTGTCTACATACTTTCCTTATCATTATTTGTGCTGTACTTGATACCGAGAGAGAGAGAGAGAGAGAGAGAGAGAGAGAGAGAGAGAGAGAGAGAGATATTATGAGGTGGTGATGGATCAGGAGGGCGGGAGAAGTGGAAGAACGTGAAGGTAGACCAGAATAATTAGGCAACCAAAATAGACCAAAAAAATAACGAGGGAGGATGAATGGGAGAGAAAATGGAAGGTAGGCAACAGACCAAAGAAAATGGGAAGAAGAAAAGGGAGAAAAAAAAGTGAAGGAAGGAGATTAATAGTTCACAAAAAAGGAAAACAGATGAAGAGGAAGAAATATGAGAACTAGACAAGAGGAAGAGGAGGAAAGGGAAGGAAGGAACAAAAAGAAAGAAAGGGAAAGAAACGATGAATGAAAATAACTTACTCGTGAAATTAGATAAAAAGGAAGAAAGGAAGGGAAGAATAATGGAAGGAGAGGTGAGGAGAGGGAGAATAATGTGAAAGTAGGTAAGAAAAGGAAGGAAGGAAGGAAAAACAGTGATAAAGAAGATGGAAAACCGAATTAATTGAAGAAAGGAAGGGAGGAAAGGAAGAATAATGTGAAGGAAGGTGAGAAAAGGAAGGAAGGAAGAAAAAAAGTGGTAGAGAAGATGAAAAAAAGGCGAATTAATTGAATTTACCCGTGAAATGAGATAAAAGGAAGGAGGAAAGGAAGAATAATAGGAAAGAGGTGAGGAAAGATACGAAGAGAGGAATAATGGGAAAGAAGGCGATAAATAGATAAGAAGACAAGAAAGAGAATAATGATACCCGTGAAATGAAAAGAAAGAAAAAGGAAGAATGATAGAAGAAAGAGGTGAGGAAAAAATACGAAGAAAAGGAATAATGGGAAAGAAAGCTAGAAATAGACAAGGATACAAGAAAGAAAGAAGAAAAATGAGGAAAAAAAACGAAGACAAAACAAGCAAAGAATAAGAATATGATCTCGAAATTCAATGAAACGTAAAAACAAAAGGAAAAATATTATTAATCCGCCATTTTGACTTGAAAAAAAAACACACACAAACGATAGCAATAAAATAAAAATATATAATAGATAAAATAAATGTCAGTGATCACTTAATTATTTCACACCTCGTACTTGGCAAAATTCTCTCTCTCTCTCTCTCTCTCTCTCTCTCTCTCTCTCTCTCTCTCTCTCTCTCTCTCTCTCTCTCTCTCTCTCTCTCTCGTAAATTATGACCAGGGAAAGAGAGACAGAATAGAAGGAAACATCTCTAAAATAAAAGAAGAGGAGGAGGAGGAGGAGGAGGAAGAGGAGGAGGAGGAGGAGGAGGAGGAGGAGTCTTTTAACGTGTACTTACTTTAATCTTGTTTAGGGTGAAAGTTTCTTAGTAACATCTTGCAAAATGGCCTTACTTCACCTTCCTTATTGTGTGGGAAGGCAGGAGGAGGAGGAGGAGGAGGAGGAGGAGGAGGAGGAGGAGGAGGAGGAGGAGGAGGAGGAGGAGGAGGAGGAGGAGGAAAAAGAAGGAAGGAAAAAAGAGTGTTGAAACCGAGATGACCCCTTTACTCCTCCTCCTCCTCCTCCTCCTCCTCCTCCTCCTCCTCCTCCTCCTCCTCCTTTTCAGCTGTTCGAGGAAGAGAAGGTCAAGAATACTTAGTAGATGTTGCTGCTGCTGCTGCTGCTGATGATGATGATGATGATGATGATGATTTTTTGTTGTTATTTTTCTTATTTCGGTTCTTTTCTTGTTTTTTTTTCTTTTCTTCGTCTTGTTATTTTTCATTGTTCTATTCATTCAGCAAAGAAAATGTGCAAAGAAAAAAAAATGTGTGCTAGACTTTATTACGTCATGAGAGAGAGAGAGAGAGAGAGAGAGAGAGAGAGAGAGAGAGTGAGTTGAAGGGAAGTTTAAGTGCATAACCTCATCCTTGTTTTGATTCATCCTGACGTGGCTACCAGGGGAGGAGGAGGAGGAGGAGGAAGAAGAAGAAGAAGAAGAAGAAGAAGAAGGAGGAGGAGGAGGAGGAGGAGGAGGAGGAGGAGGAGGAGGTAGTTAATGTGTGAAGAATGTGTGGAGGAGTAACTGTGGTGGTGTGGTGGAGGGAGGTGGATGCAGGATCTAGAGGTGCCGTGGTGGTGGTGGTGAATGCTCTGAAGTGGAAGGAGAGGGAAGAGTGTAATGGTGGTGGTGGTGGTGGTGGTGTGTGAATAGAACGGAAGTCTGTCTCAGGATATCGAGAAGAGGATGAAGAGGAGGAGGAGGAGGAGGAGGAGGAGGAGGAGGAGGAGGAGGAGGAGGAGGAGCAGCAGCAGCAGCAGCAGGAGGAAGATGAATTACACTTGGGTGGAGGAGTAAGAGGAAGTTGTTATCATTGAGGTTATCGTTATGGCTCTCTCTCTCTCTCTCTCTCTCTCTCTCTCTCTCTCTCTCTCTCTCTCTCTCTCTCTCTCTCTCTCTCTCTCTCTCTCTCTCTCTCTCTCTCTCTCTCTCTCTCTCTCTCTCTCTCTTTATTTGTTCTGTCTCTTCCCTCCTTTTGTACCTGTTCTGTTTCTTATCTCTTTCCTTCCTTCCTCCTTCTCTTCCCCTCTCCTCTTTTCTTCTCCCTTCCTTCCCTCTCTCCTTCGTGTCATCACATCCTTCACCAATTAGTAGTCAAATAGGTCTTTCTACACACACACACACACACACACACACACACACACACACACACACACACACACACACACACACACACACACACACACACACACACACCTCCCATTGTTCTTATCTTTCTCTTTGGCAGACTTATCATCATCTCCTTTGTTATTGCCTCCGTTATCTCCTCCTCCTCCTCCTCTTCCTCCTTCTCCTCCTCCTGTTATCGTTGCTTTTTCTAACTCCTATTTTCCAATCTCAATGTACTGATAATTTGCACTGAAAGATTAATCCTCTCAATTTCTGTAGTAGTAGTAGTAGTAGTAGTAGTAGTAGTTTAAAGTCCTTCATGTATTATTAAAGTGCAAATATTTTCTTGATTTATTTGTAATATTGATAAAGTAATAATTTTAAGGCAATTTAGTTTTAGGTAGGTCAAAACACAAACTACTACTACTACTACTACTACTACTACTACTACTACTACTACTACTACTACTACTACTACTACTACAGTGAATTTTTTGGTACAAGTTGTGGATCATTTTAGGAGAATGGGGTGCTTATTTTTTCCTCCTTGCTTCTGAGGCGAGTGAAGGAAAGAATATGTACGGGAAATTCCTTTTACACACACACACACACACACACACACACACACACACACACACACACACACACACACACACACACACACACACACACACACACACACAGGTGAAGATACATAATTTATCGATCATAGTCTCTCTCTCTCTCTCTCTCTCTCTCTCTCTCTCTCTCTCTCTCTCTCTCTCTCTCTCTCTCTCTCTCTCTCTGCAGGTACATATTTTATCGACTGCAGTAACACACACACACACACACACACACACACACACACACACACACACACACACACACACACACACACACACACACACACACACACACACACACACACAGATGCAGGTACATTTTTTCGACCGCATCATCACACACACACACACACACACACACACACACACACACACACACACACACACACACACACACACACACACACACACACACACACACAGAGGTACATATTTTTGCGGCCGCAGTATCACACACACTCCATCCACCCCCTGCACACACACACACACACACACACACACACACACACACACACACACACACACACACACACACACACACACACACACACACACGTTCCTATCCTGTGTGCAGCGTGTTTTGATGCATGACATCATATCCGGAAGGAACGGAATGAAAAGGGAGAAAGAAAGAGAGAAAAAAAGAAACAGATTAAGTGTTGCCAGATAGAACCAAGTATTGCACCCTGGTATTCCTGGCTTTCTGTCCTGCGGTTTGCGTTGGTAACACTGTCGTGGTGGTGGTGGTTGTGGTGGTGGTGGTGCAGTGTGGTAGGTCACTTCTGCGGATGTGGGATGGTGGGGAATGTTTGTGGTGAACAGTGGTAGTTGTGTGGTAAAAGGAAAGGGTTGTGGTGGTGGTGGTGGTGGTGGTGGTGGTGGATTGAAGGGGCGAGGTGGGGGTTGCATGGTGGGGGAAACAATGCCTCCAGCAGCAGACTAAACACGGCATCTCCAGCGTCATGGTGGGGGCGCTGGGTAGAGTGAGTAGTGGGGAGAGGGAGGGGAGAGTAGGAAGAGTAGGGAGAGGAGAGGGAGAGGCAGGGATGAGGCAGGAACAGTGCGGTGTTTTCTTTTTTTTTTCTTTTTTCTTTTTTTTCAAGAGAAGATTCAGGGTTGGTGAGAGGTGAGATGAGGTGGGAGAGGAGGGGAGGAGGGAGGGAGGGAGGGTGTCCGTTTGGAAGGGAAGGAGGACACGTGTGGGTCTTTCTTCTCTCCTCCCTGCCGTCCCTGGGTGGGTGGAGGGAACCGCCTGAGGAGGAGGAGGAGGAGGAGGAGGAGGAGGAGTGGAGAAGAGGTTGCCCACTAGTGATGAAGGTCATGTATTTTTTGCGTCGGTAAGGTGCTTTGGTCGAGTGTGGTAAGAGTGCCTTCGGGAGGCGTCGCGGCCCTCCGTCGTGGTGCAGAGTGGCGGTGGCAGTGGTACACGTAGTGGCGGATGGTGGCGGTTGGTGGCAGCGGTGTCGGGCGAGGTGTGGCAGCAGCGCGGGGGGTCTGTTGGTGCCTGGTGCCCAGTGCCACAGCGGCCGGGGTCCCGTGCCCATCTCTTGCCTCGTGTTCCGCTGCCTGGCGATCCCCGCCCTCGCCTACCCATCACAAGTCTGCCTGGGACTGTTGTAGCCGATACTCGGTGGTGCCGCACCCTCCGCTGTACCCGCCACCGCCGGTGCTGCCCGGCCAGCCGGTCCTCGTACCCTCGTCCTTACTCTGTGTGGCTGCTGCAAGCATGGCGGGTAGGCCACGCTGACCCGCCCGCCGCCGCCCGGCCCAGCAGCCAGCCAACCAGCCAGCCAGCCGGCCAGCCCGCACCGTCTGCCGCCCCTCTGTTTGTGCGGGAAGTGGGAGTGAGTGAGTGAAGTGCGCGGAGAGGCCAGGCGGGCCCCAGTGACTGCCGCAGCCATGCCGTGTAGCTGCTTCGGTAAGAAAGACAAGAAGGCCGGTGCTAGTGCGGAGAAATATTCCCGTGAACCCGAGAAGGAGCCTCTGACCACCCAGACCTCGGCCCCGGCCCCTGCTGAGGCCCCGGCTCCGGCCCAGACCGAGCCTGCCCCGGCCACCCCACCCACCCCTGTCACGCCCACCTCGGCTGATGCTCGCCTCCGCCCCGAGGATGACCCGGACAAAGCTTCCCGCCGCCGGGACGTGGTGGCGTCCTTCTACAGTGACCAGTGTGAGTTGATCGGCTTCAAGGCCACAGGCTCGCGGCCGCCCTCAGCTGTTGTTGGCGGCGGCGGTGGCGGTGGCGAGAACGCCTCTCCGCTAGTCTCCCCGCCTTCCTCCTCCCGAGCCAGTGCGTTGTCCCGCGCTGACCTCGCCCTCAAACGGCGCGAGTTTTTCAAAGATTTGGCCGTGAATGACCTGAACAGCTCGCGGTACGGGACGTCCGAGCCATCTTGGCGACTGGTGGATTCCGGCTCCTTGACAACGCCCCGCCGCTCCCACCAGCAGGACGGCCACCACCACCACACACTGCCTGCACAAGCCAGGTTTGGCGGCGTCGTCCTCCGTCCCATCAGTACCCCATCCAAGGCTACTTCAGGCCCTGACTTGCGCATCATCAACGGGGAGTCCGGGGACAATCTCGACTACCAGAAGCATGACGACAAAGTATCTGAGGCCGAGCCCCTGCTGGGTGGCGCGGCTCCTCAAGACACTGCAGCACACTGGCAGGAGGCGGGCGTCCAGGAGCCGCTCCTCGCCGTGCAATTCTCCCAAGGGGACCAGACCACTTCAGCATCACCAACAACGCCCCCAGTGACTCCAGCAACGCCTCCACCAACGCCCCCAGCAAGAGCAGAACCTTCGGCCCCAGAGCTACCCAGTCTCGAGCAGCCGCTTGCCTCTGAGGCGCTGATGGAGTTGGCCGCGACACACTTAGAGGGCAGCGCGGTGGCCTCACAGCGGGAGGAGGGGCAACTAGTGGTGCAGCAGCAGTACGTGCAGCAGGTGTCTGTCGGGAGTGATGACGAGCGTCTGGGTGAAGGCTCGTGTATCCTGATCAAGGAAGCCTTTCCTGACGAGCCTCCCTTACACCCGGACACGTCCTCACATGATGTCCCAGCCACGACCAACGCCTCGGGCACCACACCAGCGCCATCTGTTACTCACGAGGCCGAGGCCGCCCGGCACGTTTCGCAACATTCCAGCGAGCAGCCTACCATGCCGCCACCCACGGGCAGCCCAGGCCAGCGGCGACCTTCCTTCCCGGAGGAGGAGGAAGAGAGGGAGGAGTTGTCGCGGCTCACGGACCAGGCGGCACTGGACTCTGACCAAGATTTGAGGAGGGCAACGTCCTCTCCGGAAACCTCTCCGCCTGGCTCGGCACAGGAGTCACGGCAGCTGCATGTGGGTGAGAGTGTGACGGCTGCGGCACTCGAGGTGCAGCCTGGCGCTCCCCAGCCACACCAGGAGTCTGGAGGCAGTCCTGAGGAGGCGAGGCTCAGTCCAACCATCGTGGGCTGCATTCCCAAGGCAGCCTCCACCCTAGAGGCGGAGGGCAGCCCGCCTTCCCCACCCAACACCCCGCCCACGAACCACTCTCCCACGACCGATCCGCCCACGACCCACCCGCCGTCGCCTCCCACCGGAGAGAAGACATGTCCACCGGCATCGCCCACCCAACCTAACATAGATGAGCGGGTGCCCCCCTCCCCACGCACCCCGCCCAGCAAGTCAGAGAGCTGTGGCGTGGCCGTGTCCTCCTCGCAGCTGGAGGACGACGGGCTGGGCTCCGACATCGACGACGCGCTGAGCTCCCTCGAGTGTCTCACCGAGGAAGGTAACAGCGAGAAGCGGGCGACGGCTTCCACCTAGGACCATCCCCCCCATCCCTTCTTCCCCAACCTTTCTTTCCCTGCCGCACCCTGCTAACACCCCCGCCCCAGCCAACACCCCCACCAAACACACGAGCAGCTGTCACCACCACACAAGTCAAACCAACGCGGCTGCCTTTCTTACCCCTCACCCCCCTCCCCCGGCACACAGCTGGCACCCCCACATCACCCCTATCCCAGGCTGTCACCCCTCCGTCCCTCTCTCTCCAGCTGTCACCCCACACTGCCATCCACCCACCCCAGGCGTCAGAGTGGGCGTGTCCTTAAGCCAGTGTCTGTATTCTATCGTTTGGCAAAAATAAACTTATTTAGCTATAATTCAGTGTTTGTTTTTTATCCTCGTCCATGTATGAGTGGTAATAGCGAGACTAACTAGTACTTGTCTTACTACTTCTGCTGCTCCTACTTCTTGTACCGTTACTACTGCTGTGCCTGCTGCTGCTGCTGCTGCTGCTGCTGCTGCTGCTGCTGCTGGGTGTGACTCGCGAGGTTGCTGACTGACTGACTTTTGCTGCTCTTTGCTGACACGTGACTGCTGTTGCTGTTGTGGTGTGTCAGACAGGTCTTCTTCCTGGTGATGTATTATTGGTGGTGATGATGATTGATGGAAGGGGCGTAGGATGCTGAGGATAGTGATAGTAATGGTGATGACTGAGTTAAATGATGACGGTGATGATCGTTGGTAGAAGAGGAAGATGTTGAGAATAGTTGTGGTGCTAATGGTGTTGATCGAGTTAGCAGGTGATGACGCTGATGTTGATAGGAAATGATGATAGTGAAGAGTGGTGGAGGTTGAGGATTGTGATATGTGATGGTGATAATGATGATGATGAAGGGGAGAAGGATGCAGGCGAATAATATTTGAGTATGGTGAGGAGAACATGCATAAAAAATCAAGCGATAATGAGGAAAATGAAGGTATTGATGATAGTGACATGCAACAGTGACGATAGTGAGTGAGGCTAATGAGAGTGACAGTGAAGGATTTGCATCTGAGTTAACCTGGACTAGAGACACGAGAACAGGTGTAAGAGTGACTAATGGGCGTGGCTGAGACTCGCCTGAACGAGTATTTACGAGTGAGCTTGCATCTTACCTTACCAACACACGTCTTTGCGCGACTAATGAAGTGATGTACGATGCTGGTCTGCTTATGTATGCATCAAGTGTTTATCTGTATGTTAGGCCAACTTTCTCCACTAAAATGAAGCTCCTGGATATGAAAAAAGAAGGAATAATTGAGTTTACTTGAGACTTGTTCACAATAGGGACGTATGTGTAATTGGTGTGGATTAGTTTGATAAGGAAGTAATTTAAAGATGATTTGAGGAACGTACATAAATATAAAGTTTTGATAGTTGAGTTTAGATTTCTTTATTACATTTAGAGATATACTGTTGATAAGAGAAAAAAAAACTGAAGAAACTACTTATATGAAAAAGAAAATATATGCTTACCAGAACATGAATTTGAAATAGAGAAAGAAAGAAAAATAAATGGTTGAGGAAACAAACACTTGCCCATGATTTAACGCGATATAAGTCAAGGAAAACTTTGACAACATTTAACAAACATTTAGTCTCGTATTCTCAAACACATCTGTGCTTTACCTCCACTATTAAGCTTTACCTAAATTTACACGAGTTTTTAAGGTGTTTTTACGTTTCTAGAGGCAGATTGACAGGACTTCTGCATTATTAACTGGAGAAACACACTAGAAAACCCAGTTAATCATCTTTTGTACCCTTGAAAAAGAGTCATGGATTTTAGACACGTGATAGAGAAGGAAAAATGATGAAAAATGACCGAGAAAAATACACGAGTAAATAATAAACTGACAGAAGTGAAATAGGTAACGCTTGAGTTCCGAGGGCATAGATGAGGCGTAGGTGAGGTGAGAGAGTGTTGAGGGCGCTGTACAGTCCACCTTGTCCAGGGCGTCTCACTCCTGCAGGCATTGAAGGTCCGTAGTTGTGTAGTGTGTTCCGCTTCTTGTGTTTGTGTAGACTGATACTTTTGTGTGTGTGTGTGTGTGTGTGTGTGTGTGTGTGTTACCCTTTTATGTGTGTGTTTGTGTGTGGGTGTGGGTGTGTGCGTGCGTGGTGGGGTGGATGGATGTGTGCATCTGTTTGTGTTCATCTATGTGCCCTTGTGTGTGTGTGTGTGTGTGTGTGTGTGTGTGTGTGTGTGTGTGTGTGTGTGTGTGTGTGTGTGTAGAGCATCTGTCTCAATTTCACTTACTCATCCTACTCTCTCTCTCTCTCTCTCTCTCTCTCTCTCTCTCTCTCTCTCTCTCTCTCTCTCTCTCTCTCTCTCTCTCTCTCTCTCTCTCTCTCTCTCTCTCTCTCTCTCTCTGTGTGTGTGTGTGTGTGTGTGTGTGTTTTTCACCTTAATAATTACTAATTGTTGGCATTATGGAATGAAGGGAGAGAGAAGGGAGGAGGGCCCTTTACCACCACCACCACCACCACCCAGTCAATCCTATCCTGCCCTTCCTCATAATAGTGACTTTTGTGTGTGGTTGTGTTTACCTAACATTTATTTGACTGTGGTGAATGAAACCCAGTGTAACTTTCCTATTTTTCTTACTCTTACTCCTCTTCTTGTTTTCTTCATTTGCATTCTCTTTATCAACTTCCTCCTGCTCCTGGTTCCTTCACGCATTTTTTCTTTTTTGTCCTTTATCCTCCCTTTTGGTTCTCTTCATCTTCTGGGTCTTCCTAGTTATTCATCTCCTCTTGCTCTTCCTCTTCTTTCTACTCCTTATTCTCTTCACCCTCCCTTTCGCCCTTTATTCTTTCTCCCTCCTTTTTTTTTTTCTTTTGTTCCCTTCATCTTCATCTGTGTCTTATTAGTCATCTCCTCCTCCTCCTCCTCCTCCTTGATCTGGGTCACAGCAATGAGTTGTAATAACACAATAACATTATCAATAATATAGTGACGTGTGTGTGTGTGAATGTGTGTGTTTTGCGTGTTTTAAAAGCTAACATTGTCTTTTTTTTAATTATACAAGTAACTGTTTTGATTGTAGTGAAGGTATTGCGTTGAGTTTGTCTTTTTTGATGATATATGTGTACAAATACCTGTCGTGGTGATTGTAATGAAGGTATTGTACTAAACTATACTGCCTTTGGTAAGTAATTAGACCCTTCAGCACAATGACGCGTTTCCATATTCATTCTGGTTACTACTTGGTGATTTTATACAGCTTCAGAAACTCACATGGGGGATTAAAATAGTGAAGACTCTGGCCATTAATCTTCTGACTCCCATGTCATTAAAATGGTCTTATCGTACACAAAGCTCAAGGTAAAAATGTGTCCCAGTATTGAAGGGGTTAAGTAGAAAGTAATGAGTGGTGTGAAGTGAGTGTAGTGAGAAA